>NC_060040.1:9296879-9603255 GCF_905333055.1 Maniola jurtina | reverse complement strand
ACGCGTGAACGAAGTCATGGCCAAAAAATAATAAAATATAAAAAGGTAGTCAACAGCGTGATGCCAAAGATTACGGGTCACTCACCTGTCCTTCGGTTAGTTGCGTCTTGCGTTGACCAAGCGATTCTACATTCGCGTTCGATTTTGACCATGAAGCCTAAATGACAACAGACTGTAATCTATTAGACTACAGGCCCATGTTTAAAAATGGGTGGGTCATATGAACCACCAGGTGACGTATACAGGACGATATAAGAGCATAAAATAATAAGTTTCAGCACTATGCCGTCACTTGTAAGCTGTCCAACAGAGTGCTGGTGAGAATTGAAAAGCGCAGGTAGAGTGAGTACATTTTGGTCATATATTTTTGTACGGCATTTTTACCATCGATAGATCCATGAAAAATAATAAGAAAGCGCGCAGTGCCGTAAAAAAATGGTGCGCCACAAAGTCAGTAAATGTTTTGATTTTCTGACAATTTCCGGGGTAAATTTGGTCATTTAATTCTGTACGGCACTAGTTTCATACTGTTTCAATACAGCCTCTAATCCATTATTCCGCAACGCCGTACAAAAATCATGCGACAAGGGGAAAAAATTGAGGGTAGCAACCCCCTCTCTTTCCGTGGTCCGGGGGGTGATTTGAGAAAGTACGGCTTTGGTTCCAAAACATTATCTAGCACTCAAAAGTACTATTAAAAATAATGCCGTAAAAAAATTAGTGTTCATTTGAATGTGTATCAATAATTATCTTAATTTCATGGTATACTTAATTTTTAAAGCTGTAAAATCATTTGACTCTGTACGGCAACTTTTTTTTTAACATGATAGTGTAAAATACTATTGTTATATAGTATTGCCGTTCAAAAGAAACTGTTCTAAAAAAAATTATAGATAAATACAAAAATTGAAATTTTTCAAATTATTGCAAAAGTTTAAATATTCATAGATTAATAAAATATAGCAATTTTCTACGCTTTTCCCTTGTTTTAAATAGTATTAAGATAAATAAATTAGGAAAAAATTATGCCGTACATTTTAATGCAGACCATATCTTTTAGGCTGATGAAAATGACGCTACCATTTTAAGGGTGTAGTACTTTATGGCCATCTGATACTGTACGGCATTAACATATTTTTGAAGAGAACAATTGATAATATGATAAAATCACTATGCCGTCTAACTGAAGTGAACGGGTGTGTATATAATATCCACATCCCCTACAAACCTTTGGACCAACGAAAATGTACGGCATGTAAAAAAATATTATCTATGCATAAAACACTTTCAAAATAAATTAATTTTATGTTGTTTCAAATCACCCCCCGGACCACGGAAAGAGAGGGGGTTGCTACCCTCAATTTTTTCCCCTTGTCGCATGATTTTTGTACGGCGTTGCGGAATAATGGATTAGAGGCTGTATTGAAACAGTATGAAACTAGTGCCGTACAGAATTAAATGACCAAATTTACCCCGGAAATTGTCAGAAAATCAAAACATTTACTGACTTTGTGGCGCACCATTTTTTTACGGCACTGCGCGCTTTCTTATTATTTTTCATGGATCTATCGATGGTAAAAATGCCGTACAAAAATATATGACCAAAATGTACTCACTCTACCTGCACTTTTCAATTCTCACCAGCACTCTGTTGGACAGCTTACAAGTGACGGCATAGTGCTGAAACTTATTATTTTATGCTCTTATATCGTCCTGTATACGTCACCTGGTGGTTCATATGACCCACCCATTTTTAAACATGGGCCTGTAGTCTATATACTCTATACTAATAAATAAAATTGGAGTGTCTGTCTGTAATTTCGAAATAACTACCGCATATTAAGGTCATATGGTTAATTGAACGATACTATAACTGAATCACACGTTTTTTAAATTTTTGTCTGTCTGTCTGTCTGTTTGAAAAGGCTAATCTTGGGAACGGCTGAACCAATTTTGACGGGATTTTCACAGACAAGTAGAGAATTGACCAGGAAGTAACATAGGCTACTTTTTAACCGACTTTCAAAAAGGGAGTTGTGTTTTTCTACCTATGTACACCGAAATCTCCGAGATTTCTGAACCAATTTGCGTCATTTCTTTTTTAATCGATAGAGGAACTTTGCGACATTGTTTCATAAAAAATTTGGAGTCCAACTCCTCAATCCTGATGCTGCAGGGGATCTGACCAATCCACGCGGGCGAAGCTGCGGGCATCAGCTAGTGATGAATACGAGGAAAGGTGACAGTAGGTTTTATGTCAATAAAGCTCTAGATGGTAATTCCTCATACTTGCTGGTCGGGAACCGAGCCGTTGACTGACGAAACAAAGTTGCAAAAACTGGGGTCTTTTCACAATAGGTATAATTGCGGTGCGACCTCGCATTGTAAAAATCTAAGTATGACAACGCATTATGGGAATTCATATTGGAATCGCGCTGAGGTGCGACGAAATCGTTCTATGTGACGTCGCACTCCAAGTATTAAACGGGCACATAATTAGACCCATCGACATCACAGAAAGAAACTCGGCGGTTGCTCTTTTATATAATTCTGTTGACAAATTAGTACAGTATGTCACAACTAATATTATAAAGGCGAAAGTTTGTATGTGTGTGTGTGTGTGTATGTTTGTTACTCCTTCACGTAAAAACTACTGGACGGATTGGGCTGAAATTATAAGAATGGAGATAAATTATATCCTGGATTAGCACATAGGCTACTTTTGTCCCGGAAAATCAAAGAGTTCCCACGGGATTTTAAAAACACCTACATCCACGCGAACGAAGTCGCGGGCACCAGCTAGTATGCCATATAGGCACAAACGCTGCTGGGGCGAGTCATATCTTTTTAGTATGAGTACCTTTATCTTCGTTAACAAGATTTGTGTGTGTCTGGCTTTAATCCTCAAAGCAGAGCTACGGAACCCTTTCTGTTGGATTATGAAAGAAAAGCAGAGCAGTTTTCACTAAATCAGCACATCGTCTCACTCGCCGACAGCTCTTTGTGGTTTAGCCTTGACCGCTGCAGTAAACTCGTCTTATTAACATGTCACTTGAGAACACGTGAAAGAAAATCTGCAGATGATAAACCTGCTTGAGCGACGTGTAGCCCAGTATACCTACGACAATGCATATCAATCGATTGCGTTGGGTAAGCGACGTACTCAAGTAGGTAAATGGATGGGTGGTAGACTACTTTTTTATTAAATTTGGGAGGGGAGGGGGGGGGGGGGGGGTTCTTAAGATATACGTCCTGGGAAAGATGGACCGGGATTTTTCGCACTGCCTAGGGTCACTGATAGAGATCTCTTATAGAGATAAGTGCTTCCCTGTCCACTTTTTGTTTCTTTTTATCTTCATTGTTACAACTTTCTGGTACAAATAAAATATAAATAAATAAATAAAACCCTCTCGTTGCCCACCTTCAGGCATATTGGGAACACGTCGCTACTCCCCTAGCGCGACGCCTATTAGACTTGTTCCAGAGTAAATAGCCCCCGTAGTACCTAAAGCATCTCTATAAAAGATGGCGGTCTTAATTTAGGTGTTCTGTATGGTGACCATTTTATCCGAAAAAATCTAAATGAAGTCGCACCTAAAGAAGTTTTACTTTAATAACAAAATCCATAAGCCTGTTAGGATTAGACTAGGAGGTCATGGTCTACGTTAGCCGAACTAATTGCTGTCTCCAATTACTCGCGAGGCTACGGATAATGGAATATTCTAGAACTGTCGCGTGTGATATCTTCAGATAATAATAATAAATTGAAATAAAGGAGAGAAAATATAGAGCGTATACAAGATGCTAAATAATGTCCTTAATATCCCGGTAAGCTGAGGTTAGGACCGATGTGAACATAAAAAAAATATTGAGAAAAAAATAAGCATGAACATTTATTGCAGTACTAAAGGAACCGCAAATGCGTTGCCAGCCTTTCAGGAATTTGTTGGTGCGCCCCTTGAAACCCAATGTTACCCCATCCACCCCATGTACCCTATGTGTATGTACCCCGTCTAATGGAAAAATGGAGTCCCGCAGAAGGCTTTGAAGTTAGCGATAGCAAAAAAATCTTTAAACGGTGGCTTGTAGGTACAATTAGTAAAAGAAACTTGTAATTATATCGCCCTATCATCATGCATCAGGGAACGCTCTAGTTAACTTGGCTGCACAATAGTAGTAGTAGTGTGTAGTCGAGGATTGAAGGGTAGATGTAACTAGAAGGACCAAAACCCGTGATTTCCATCTCGATGATTTCGATTTTGCATGTTTTACGCCGTCCGAAGCAATTAAATATCACTTATTTGAACGGCGAAGGATAACATCGTACCGAAACCTTCAAACCTGAGAGTATCAGGTACATGTTTTCAAATTTCTTATTCTGAGAGGAGACCAGTGCTGGCTCAGTAATGAGCTGGGGTGGCGCTTCCAACAACTATGGAGCCGATAATGGGTTGATGATGATGATGATAATGATTAATGACTCTTTCCAAATACCATTAGCTCCTCTGAAATATGGGTCTATTCTACTCAAATTTATTTTGACGGTCTCCCTGGCGCAGTGGTTAGCGCTGTTGTCTTATTAGTGGGAGGTCCCGGGTTCGATTTCCAGCAGGGGCTTAGAATTTTAGAATTTCTAGATTTCTGGTCTAGTCTGGGGGGTCTTCGGCCTGGCTAGTTACCACCCTACTGGCAAAGGCGTGCCGTGGTACGATGCCCTGTAGAACCCAAAGGAGAATGGGTTGAGTGAAAGCTGCCGTACTCCTTCAGGTTAGCCCGTGTCCACCTTAGACTGTATCATCATTTACCACAAGGTGAGATTGCAGTCAAGGGCCAACTAGTATTAAAAAAAGTTCAAAGATTTGAGTTGTTGAGAAAAGTTGAGCGGAATAACTTATTAATAAGGTGTGAAGCCTTATTAAACAGTAACAAACAAACATAATATTATAATTTATGATATGACATATTTTAACTACTCTTAGTTCTTTACTACTACTACTTTACTTTACTATTACTCTCGTAGTTGAAAACTAACCTGTAGTTATCCTTAACCTGTCGCAAAGTGTCAGAGGTACGTACACCTGTATCTCGGACTAAATAAATAAATAGACTTACGTTTATTTTAGTGTAAGAATATCTTGGAATAGCTGATTTCCTGCATGACATTGATTTAAATTTTATAAGGATCTCGTTGGAATTTCTCGAAATGTTCTTAGTGAGAGAAGAAGTTTAAAACCTATATCAGTATTTAACTTAATTCAAAATTTTGATAATATTTTAAAATAAAAATTTTACTTCGTGAGTACTTATTAGCAAAGGGCTACTCGTAAACGTTGACGTTCCGAGTAGCTTGAATGGCGGAAAGCGCATTGAGTAGATGGTTGGACCGATCGTAATGTGTGGAAACCCCTGCAATAGAATTGAGTTCTGCTGTGGACGTCTATTGGTTAAGACGACTTAGTAAATTCTAGGTAAGTAGATGTTTATGTAGGTGACACGTAATTATTTAGCCCTATAAACTAGTTTATGAACATGAATCAGCAACGCTCCAGTAAACTTGGCTGCACAATGTTTGCTGTCAAGTTATCGGGTATTGGAGAGGGAAAAATTACTTAGAAGGTGTACACAACAGTACATAAGACTAAGTGAGCTGAACAATTTACTATTCGAAAGGTTGACGGTTTAACACCTGGAGGGTGGATAACTCACGAAGCACACACGCGACACACCCGCCGGAAATAAGACGAGAGATAGTTACTTCCACTCAACGCGCGCGTATTAGTGCACGTTTAAATTCTCTTTATTGAATTCATTAACACTGGTCAAGTGCGAGTCAGATTCGCACACGAAGGGTTCTGTACCATCGTACAAGATGTAACGCCCTTGTACTTTTTTTTTAATTTGCATGGTGACCATTTTGAAATTCGACATCTTAGTTTTTTTTTGTTATAACGGCAATAGAAATACACACTTAGTGAATTTGAATTCTCTAACTATTACAGTTTATTCAAAGTGTTTTTATTCAATTAAACTTTATTAAAATAGCCCGATGATAAACATACAGACAGATTGATGGACAGCGGAGGCTTAGTAACAGCACATGTCTACTCATGTGGTAACAAAGTTCCGTTTGTACTTTGCATCATTATAATTCGGGTTAGAAATAATAGGCCCTAATAAACTACTACCAACAGTCAAAACTCATACGGATTATCTTTTTTTCGCATCGCACTGCGCCTACATGCTCATGAGTAAGGATCCCGGATAGGTTCAAACATAATCCGAAAAAATATTCCGAAAACAATACGCGTATTTTTTAGTTATAACTATAAGTAAGTATATAATTTGTGTAGAATTTGAAATATACATAAGGAGCTATAATATGAAACGCACCAAACTAGTGCGTAATGATGACGAAAGCGCGCCGGAGCATGACTCCAAACCGTGACAGTTCTCTGCTGTATGATGTGCGTATTATATGCGTTCCTGTCATGTTTTACATGTACGCGCGCGTTTAGTATGTTTTGCGCGTGCGTGTGGTCGAGCCTTAAGGACAATCCATAGTAATATTATAAATGCGAATGTGTGTCTGTCTGTCTGTCTGTCTGTCTGTTTGTCTGTCTGTCTGTCTGCTACGTTTTCACGGCCCAACCGCTGAACCGATTTAAATGAAATTTGGTACAGAGTTAGGATACATCCCGGGGAAGGACATAGGCTACTTTTTATCCCGGAAAATCAAGAAGTTCCTACGGGATTAAAAAAAATTGAAATCCACGCGGGCGAAGCCGCGTATTCCATAATATACACTCATGATTTCGTCAATGCAATTTAAGAAATCCAACTAAAAATAGTAAGGCTTGCTCCAGTGTCGTTTAAATTATACAATTTCCTCGATTTTTCCATCATCCATAGGAGCTCGCAGTTGCCCCACTTTCCCCTATTCGCAGTTTCAACACGGCCACACAACCAGTTTGTTAGGTAATATCGTACGAACGGAATTACTACTAATAGTTCAATCGAATCCATATTGACATAGTCATTTATATGTACCTACTGACCTATACTAGATTCAAGGGTTTATGCTAAGGTATGATATTTAAAAAAAATGCGATTGTTATAGGTTTTAATAAGATTAATGTAACTTATAAGAAAAAATATAGCAATGATAAGCTCTATGTATTACTCTTTTTATATTTTACATAAAGCATTATTTTACATAAAGATTTATCAACGCACAGCTCAATGTACTGGACGGATCGGGCTGAGCATGCAGGTAGCTATTACACATTATGACCACACGAGTAGATATCCATACTCGTGTGATATGACACTAAGGATTTATGCAAATTCAACCCCTAAGGGGGTAAAAAAGGCGTTTGAAATTTGTTTAATGAACGAAGTACTAAGAACTACTAATACTAAAAATATTATAATAAGTACGTACCTATATACGTATGTAACGACATTTTAAATTCTTGCTGTAAAATGTTATTCTGTCCTAATTGGGGTCGAAGTAAGCTAGAAAACCTCCTCGAAAAATCGTAAATTCTAGATCCAACGATAAATGTACTAAATAATAATATGCCAGTCAGTTAGTTTATGCTTTTAAAATCATAGAACCGTTTTGTTTACTCTATATTTTATGAAATAACCTTAAAATAAAATGAATTTTCCGCCAGAAAACGCCTTCATTATAATTATATAGAATCTCTATACCAAAGTATTGCTAACTATACTTACTAGGCGCTACGCATAAAATATCTTTGTATTACAAAATCATCATCATCAATAGAGGACCACTGCTGGAAATAGGTCTCTTGTAGGGACTTGCACATGCTAAGGTCTCGCGACGCCTGAATTCAGCGGCTCCCTGCAACTCATTTGAGGTCGTCTGTCCACCTAGTGGCAGGTCTTCTAACGCTGAGCTTTCCGGTGCGGGGTTGCTATTCTAGCACCTTGGCACACCAACGTCCATCGTCTTTTTCGAACTATGTGCCCTACCCATTGCCACTTCACCTTCGCAACCCATTTAGCTACGTCTGAGCTGTTACTCTGGTTCTCTTACGGATCTCCTCGTTTTTGATTTGATCACGTTAGGAAACTCATAACTCTCTCCATCTCCCGCTGAGAGAGTTTGTTACAATACCTACTTATTACTACTACTACTATAACACATAGAATAGGAACACACAATTTTTTACAACAATAGAGTTAATGAGCGGAACTATCTTCAACTAGCTTGTGAACTCTTGTTCCTTTTCCGCCATAATATTATGTTTAATTCCCGTGATTAAGCGTTTTTTGAGATAAGTGTCTGTTTTTTTAATGACCATGGTTAGGTATTTACTGTGAAGATCACGTTTTTTTGTCATATTCGACAAGTTAGTCCTTGAATGCGATCTTACTTGGCGATAAGTGACGATGCAGTCTAAAACTAACCTAACCTAACTTAGAAATGATAAAATATGCACTGAAAAAATCGGTATAGCCATGACAACAAACGATTTACCATTCCGGTCGGTAGTTAGTATCGTAAAAGTCGATAAGCGGATTTAATAAAACTGGCATGCCTCTTCTAAGTTAACCCGCTTATGACTTAGACTGTATCATCATTCATTACTTAGGTACCACCAGGTGTTAATATAATCAAGGACTAACGTGTAATGGTATTAAAAATAAGATTTACTGACGTTCCTTTTGATTTTCTTCTCCCAAAAGCGGTTCTCTTCAAAAGGGAGAATTTTCCCTTTCGCGGTTTCGGTAAAAATTTTGCAGTTTTCCGATTCGGTGGGTAGGTAATCGTTAAAGGAAAAGTTCTTCCTTTTGAAAAAACGCTTTTGGAAGGAGAAAATGGGAAGGATATTTTTCTCAGTAATTCTAAGTGGCATCGTAACGGAACGCTAAATCGCAGTAGAGGCACGGTTTTGCTTGTATGCATACTGTTTAACCTAGCCACGGAAGAAACCAGATTAAAAAGATGAGATCTGAACTCATTTAGAAATTATAAATTCTAGCTCAGGCAATTCCAGGGAGAATTGCAGGCAAAAGAGCTCAAGGTCGCCAAAGACGCAATGATGATCGCCAAACTTCGTTTCGAAGAAGCCACGCGATGATGATGATTATATCAGGATTAAAACCCGGACCTAACTTGAAAATCACTGCGGCAGAAAGGGTGTGGATCATTAACAAAGAAATAAAATAAAATGAGACCTACTCAAATCATGCAAAAACAGCAAGTAAACTGGTAGGTAAGTAGACAACACGGGTCATTCTTATTTGAGCCACAACGTCTAAAGTTACATTTTTAACCCCCGACCCAAAAAGAGGGGTGTTATAAGTTTGACGTGTGTATCTGTCTGTGGCATTCTAACTAATGAACCGATTTTAATTTAATTTTTTTCGTTTGAAAGGTGGCTTGATCGATAGTGTTCTTAGCTATAATCTAAGAAAATCGGTTCAGCCGTTTGAAAGTTATCAGCTCTTTTCTAGTTACTGTAACCTTCACTTGTCGAGGGTGTTATAAATTTTTAATTAACACTTGCATTCGAAGCGATCTGCACTAACTTTCTTCGGCTACTAAATCTATTTTCAAGAGTATGATATTTCTATGTTTCAAGCTAAAATTTGAGTGCAGATAATAATGGAAAAATTAGCAATAATTTTATTAAAGCAAGTCTCTCAGGAATTTCAAGAGCAAGTGCAATGTTTAAGAAAAGATGCATTGATATTATAAAGTAGGTACGAACTTTAACAGGGCTCTCTCCGTCACTCGTTTCATACAATCGTAGTTCCAATTTCATTTGAATATTAAGCAACCAAAGTCCATGAAATTTTGCAGACATATTCTAGAAACTAATATCTGTGTCTGTGGTGTTTTAGATTTTTCTAAAAATATGTAGTTTTAAAACAGGGTCTCAATGATTTGTATGAAATTTTTAAGACCGCGTAACATTGAAACCGAATATTTTAACAGAAATCTGGAAAACCACAGACATTGATATTAGTTTCTAGAATATGTCTGCAAAATTTCATGGACTTTGGTTGCTTAATATTCAAATGAAATCGGAACTACGATTGTATGAAGCGAGTGACGGAGAGAGCCCTCTTAAGTAATTATTATAACCTATAAACCATACTAGACAATCACTTAAGATGGACCGTGACCTACTCAAGCACTGCACATGGGGACTTTGCATACGGATGTAAATCGATCAGCTTATAATAAATAATAATTATCATAATATTTATACAAAAACATGCATTAATTAATAATCCATACACAAATATATAATATTATATACACTTACTATAAATGCATAAGTGTGTTTGTCTGTCTGTTTGCCTGCTAGCTTTTTACAGACCATCCGTTTAACCGATTTTGACAAGGTACAGAGATAGCTCGCATCCTGAGTAAGGGCATAGGCTATTTTTGACCCCGGGAAATCAAAGACTTCCCACAAAATTTTTAGAAACCTTTATCCACGTAGACGGAGTGGGGGGCATCTTCTAGTGTCACATAAATAATAATTAATTTTGGCCCTGTTTCACAGTCGCCAAATAAACTATCTGACGGATTTTGACGTTTCGGCAGTTTTCTTTTGAATTGTGATAAAGTTTATTAATTGATGGTTGTGAAACAGGCCCTTTATCCCTAATTTCCAACTATTAAATTTCATTATGAATGTAATGATAATTGTAATTAATCGTAACTGCCGTTTATAGGACCTAATATACCTAATAATGCAATTATGCAAATGTATTTTCATTGGAAAAACCAATTGTTGGTTTTTGGTAAACCAAAATTTTCCCACTTGTGTTAGGAATCCAGATATTTAGAGTTCCGTACCCAAAAGATGCCAAACGGGACGCTGAGCTTCTGCTGTCTGTCTGTCTGATCATCCGTCTGTTGCAGGGGTCTAAAGTTTCACCCATTATTACGACCTATTTTGGAATTTTCACAGAATATTTGTTACTATGGCCTTTGTCACGACAAAGAATAAGAATATGTTTTGCACTCATTCGTATTCAATTCATATTCGTTTCGTCCAAATATCTTCAGATCGTATTTTTAGCCCCCGACCCAAAAAGAGGGGTGTTATAAGTAAGTGACATGTGTATCTGTGTATCTGTGTATCTGTCTGTGGCATCGCAGCTCCTAAACTAATGAACCGATTTTAATTTTTTATTTGAAAGGTGGCTTGATTGAGAGTGTTCTTAGCTATAATCCAAGAAAATCGGTTCAGCTGTTTGAAAGTTATCAGCTCTTTTCTCGTTACTGTAACCTTCACTTGTCGGGGGTGTTATAAATTTTTAATTTACACTTGTTACGTAAACATCCATCAAATACGAATTCAATTATGTACTAATTCGTATTTGATTCATTTTGTATGTTGGCTACTTTGGATCGTATTTTTACGATAATGAATGCAAATGAGTGCATAAAGGCCCTTAGGAGGGTCGCCATACAAAAAAACTTCAAAAAATAATAATATTATTTATTCAATGTTATTGAATTCAGCTATCGTAAAAACAGTAGAACATACAAGTTTCAAAGGTTAGATTGTACCTAGTAGGTACGTACTTCATATTAAAACAACAAATAATAAAAATTAGGGTTCTGCATTCTTAGGGAATGACGAATTGTTTATGTGGCGCATTGGTTTAACCGCATTGTTGTTGTCGCCTTGATCAAATTATTAATTTGTAGCGCTATCTAGATTATTTTACTTCTGAGGCAGTCAAATAATTTAAACAAATAAATAAACAAATAATTATAGTACGTATCCTCATTATACGAAACACTCGGCGTGATTTTGACTCGCACTTGGTCAGTTTTTTTGGTTTTATTTAACGTTTTAAACTTAGTCATACATGAAGCTATAAAAACTCAGGACCACAATAATGATTTAGGGCCGGTTGTTTAAAACCATTGGTTACTGTAACTTACGTTTGTTAAAATTGCACAGACACCTATCAACATTAAAGTAGTCTGTTACTTATTTTACTAGCGACGCTTAAAAATTCAACGTTTTCATTAGAGGTGCCTACCTACCATGAAAAGTATTTTATAATTCATTGAAGTTTATAACACTATAATAATTAATATTATGAAATAAGAGCCCGCGAGGGCCAGACCAAAGTTATTTTATAAAAGTTGAAAGTTTATCTGCGTATTGTCCCCGACACAGAGAGGAACGATCAGCGACTATGTAGTTTAGATCACGGTGGCTTTGGCAGATAACAGGTTACAAAGACGTATTAAATCTTACGTCAAAGTATAAAGTCTAATTTTTTTATATTTTCTTCGGAATAGTATACTAAGTATCTGGTACTTAGTATCGTAACAACCCCCTGCCAGACACCCCTAAACTTTTACTAAACAATTTATTAAATATGGGTGTCTGACAGTAGGTTGCCATGACTCTAAGTTTCTGGCAATGTACGACGTGATTTCTAATACTACATATAACGAAGAAAACATAAAAAAATTACACTTTATAATAATCGTCATGATTTGAGCACTCGTCAACGTAAAATTAAATTTTCAACGAACTTTAGCGCTAGATGGTAAATCAATGCTTTCTCTCACTAACAGTTTGTTAGCGCGATGCAACCGGTCCTTAGGAAGAAATAAAGAAAAACTTGTTTACTTATTAAGAAAAACAGTAAAAAGTCTACGCATTAACTATGGAGACTTACGCAAACTGAATGTCTTTCTTATACTAAAGCATTTGATGCTTACTAATAAAATTTAAAACAGGTTTGTCAAAAAACATCTTAGATGTGCCTAGAATACGAGATACATAAATAATACATACTAATATCTAATATTAGGTATAAATGTCAAAGTGTGTCTCCCGTCTGTTTATCATATTTTCCAGACCCCATCTATTAAATTAATTTTGGCGTTTAGTACAGAAATAGCTTGCGTCCAGGGGTCGGACATAGGCTATTTTTTGTTCTAGAAAATGAAAATTCTAAGGCATCAAGCAAAACTATATTATTCTTTAAATTGAATCGGGGAGTTGTTCAGTCATAATGTATGTTACTTACTCTCGATCTCCCTTCTCTTTCCGACCGTAACTTCATTTCTGAAGATCGCAATCTTGGTTAAAGCCCAGCTTGGAGCTTTTTGTTCAATTGTTTTCAACTTATTTTTGTTGGTATTCCTTCAAACTGTGTAGAACTTAACCTTCTCTTAACTGGTCAAATCATCTTGTATGTGAAAGACCTCTTGCTCTCTTGTTACTTGCTTACTCTTGTTGTTTTCTTCTAATAATATTATAATATTTATATGTACGTTAATTAATATTATAAATGCGAAAATGTCTTTTTTATTGGTTTGTCCATAATCGCGCCGCAACGGAGGAGCAAAGGATAGATGTGATTTATTTATAAATCTATATCTATATACTAATAAATAAAATTGGTGTGTCTGTCTGTAATTTCCAAATAACTACCTCATATTAAGCTCATATGGTTATTTGAACAATACCATAACTGAATCACACGTTTTTAAAATTTTTGTCTGTCTGTTTGTCTGTTTGAACGGGCTTATCTTCGGAACAGCTGGACTTATTTTGATGGGACATTCACTGACAAGGAAAGAAATAGCCAAGGAGTAAGATAGGCTACTTTTTTAACCAACTTTCTAAAATGGAGGAGTAGTATTTTCCTATCTATGTACACCGATATCTCCGAGTATTCTGAACCGATTAGCGTAATTTTTTTTAATCGATAGAGAAACTTTGGAAGATTGTTCCATAAAAATTTTGGATTCTAACTCCTCAATCCTGATGCTGCAGAGGACCTGAACACCAAATCAGAATGGGCAACTTTTTGTTCTAGAAAATCGTTCCCAAAGGATTTTTAAAAATCTAAATCCACGAGGGCGAAGCCGCGGGCATCATATTCTAGTCCTTGATAATGAAAACTGGTACGTCCTAACGATATAATAATAATACACCAGAACATAATTTTCTTGGAAAAAGGATAGTCAGCTTAAAAAAACTTGGACGGTATAAATAGACAACGTATCGGCCCGAAATATTTTAAACAATTTTGTGGCTGTCCATCATATTATTTTGAGATGTGGTTTTTATGTTCCCCATAAATGCTTACGCTTGCAATTATATTAGAATTTTCGTAGAAAAAACCGCAATTTGTTCTCGCTATGGTTAACAGTGTGTGTAAAAAACCGGTTATGACGTAGGTTTTTACGTGTATATTGTTGTGGTTTAATTTCGCATCGTCTGTATATAAGTGTGTTGGAGTAATCCTTTAATTTTATTCAATTGTTAGGTTACAAGAGGAAATAATGTTTTTAAATGTGGTGCTTCTTTCGTGCGCTTTGCTGTTTAAATGTGATGCTGGGTTCGGTAAGCTCAGTGATTTTCCATAACTTTTTTTATAGAATAACTTACCATAAAAAAACATACCTTGTAAAAGCCGTTAAGAGGGCTCTCTCCGTCACTCGTTTCATACAATCGTAGTTCCAATTTCATTTGAATATTAAGCAACCAAAGTCCATGAAATTTTGCAGATATATTCTAGAAACTAATATCTATGTCTGTGGTTTCCCAGATTTCTGTTAAAATATTCGGTTTCAAAGTTACGCGGTCTTAAAAATTTACATACAAATCTTTGAGCCCCTGTAATTTTAAAACTACATATTTTTAGAAAAATCTAAAACACCACAGACACAGATATTAGTTTCTAGAATATGTCTGCAAAACTTTATGGACTTTGGTTGCTTAATATTCAAATGAAATCGGAACTACGATTGTATGAAACGAGTGACGGAGAGAGCCCTGTTAAATTGCCAAAATATTCAATAATAACACTATGGAAATACTAATACACAGCTTTAGTAGGCTATTTAAAATAATTCATTCTACTATAAAAAATGTAGGTAGACCTAATGACTCATTTGCAATATTTTTGTTTTCAATCTAAGCCTAAAGGTTAATTTAAATACAATAACTCACGGATTTAGTACGAGCGACACGATTGTTTTAAATTTAATAAATGAAATGTCTTAACGTTAAATAATAACTTATAACAACATAAGTAATTATTTTTTGGTAATGACACAACTGACGAATATATTATTTTTTAACGTAGAACCCCGTAGAACCTAGTGATGTGGGGTCAGCGGTGGTGTCGTTACCTTTTTTTTGTAAACGACACCCCAGGGATAACGCCCAGTGATGTGATGTGCCAATGACAAGACATGGATTCTAGTATAAATGAACCTCTGCTTATTTGTTTCAGTGGACAATCTGCCAAAATGCAGCATAAAAGACGACGAATGCATGAGAGCACTTTTCCAAAAATCTGTTCGTGACATCGGCAAAGAAGGGGTTCCTGAATTAGATATAGATCCCATAGATCCCATGCACATAGCAAATGTTTCCGTGACAGTAATGGATGCGATCAAATTAATTTTATCCGAGGGAGTTGTTAAGGGAATCAGTCACTGCCAATTCAATTCATTTCAGTAAGTTATGAAAGCTACCTTTTATATAAAAACTAACGATTTGTTTGTCTGTTCATGCGATCCTGATCGAGTTGAAATTTTATACAACTGTCATAGTAATAAATATTTTAGAAAATTAAGAATGACTCCGAGTTTCATTAGGTTTTTTTATTAGGTTTGTGTTTCTTTTTGCAGGAGTTTTTCTAAATATTGTCGTAACAAAGTTCAGTCTGATGATGTAATTATGTAAAGTATAAAGTCAAAAGTAACATTATTAATTGGCAAATTAAATATATATCTTATACAGTAATTATCTTAATTCTTCGCTTGGTAACAAAATCAGCATATATTTAACAAAAATACAATAATCAAGTCCAAAACCTGACGGGGTTAAAAGTCGTTAATATTGTTTACTAGATAATATTATAATTAGAACATTTTTAGACTTCATTTGCACGGATTTAATTTTTTTAAATCTCATGGGAACTTTTCGATATTTCAGGATAGAAAGTAACTAAAGTCCGTTTCCGGCATGCAAGCCAAAATCTCTGTACATTTTTTCAAAATCGGTAAAACCGATGGGTATGACAAGGGAACAGACTAAAAGACAGACACACTTTCGCATTAATAACATTAATATGGATAATATTAGAATAAAGATTAATAAATAAAGACTTGAAACGAGCGTTATAAAACTTCATTTACGCCATTGCGACATTGCGGCACGCCAAAGAAGCACGTGGTATCCACACTTAATATCATAAATACGAAAGAGTGTCTGTCTGTCTGCTAAATTTTCACGGCCTATTTGTTCCACTAAATTTGACGAAATTTTGTTCAGAGATAGCTTGCATCCCGGGAATGGGCATAGGCTACTTTCGTCCTGGAAAATCAAAGAGTTCCGAAGGGATAAAGAAATGTAATCCTCGTGGATGGATCCGCGGGCATTTACCAAATAGATGATTTGCTACAGAGATAGTAACGTAGGTAGAATCTAGAGACAGAAGGTCTTACCCCAGAAACGGATGCAGGCTACTTCTTTATCATAGAAAATACATCTAGTTCAATCAAAAACATCTAGTTTAAAATATTGTAGCAAGAATCTTCGGCAGACTTGTGTCGTGATATTTCAATTCATCACCATAATGTTGTCTCGGCATAAAATCGACTCTCACGGGCCACAATTTTGATTTTTAGGGTTCCGTACCTCGAAATGAAAAACGGAATCCTCATAGGATTTTAGGGTTCCGTACACCTCAAAAGGAAAAACTCGATCTTTATAGGATCAGTTTGTTGTCTGTCTGTCTGTCCGTCTGTACGTCGTCGGTTCTGTCAAGAAAATCTATAGGGTACTTCCCATTGACCTAGAATCATGAAACTTGGCTGGTAGGTAGGTCTTATAGCACAAGTAAAGAAAAAAATCCAAAAACTGAGAATTTATGGCTGCATCTTAAAAAAATGCGTTCATAAACAAATAATAATAGTAATTTGAATTTTCAAAGTAAGATAACTATACCAAGTGCGGTGTCATATGATAGGACTTTGCCTGTGAATTCTAAAATAGATTTTCATTTATTTTTATGCCTGATAGTTTTTGATTTATCGTGCAAAATGACAGAAAAAATACCCGAGTACGGAACCATGCGCGAGTCTTTTTTTTTTTTTGTTGACGCTGGGGAATGCATTTACGCATCCCCCCCGGAGGGAGGGTATGTGGGACTCGCCGGCCGAGAGGCGACCGGAATACCCACTAAACCCCAGCGGCGCTACTGCGCGTCGCCTGGCGACTGGGTCACGGGAACGGCCGAAGCAAACAACCGCGACCCAGCCAGCGACGTCTGCCAAGGCAGACCCTCCACCGGGGACCTGCTCGGTCCCCATCGACGCACCTCCGGGACGCACCAACGAAGTGCGTCCCCCGACCTTGGGACGCGCACGTCGCCCGCGTCCCATCCTCCGCTTCATCCACTGTGCCCTCTGCTAGTCAGAGGGACACGCGGAGAAACCTCCCCCCCTGCCAGGTCATTAGCCATAGCCAACAATATCTACGAAGAGAAATTATTAGCCATGTTACCGGGGCGCACCGGCCCGAACACTGCTCTTCCCCTCGGACGCATCCAAAAGGGACCAGCAGCATCCAGGCACACTGTGAGGTTACCTGGCTGGCGACCCACCCTTGCGCGAGTCTGACTCGCTCTTGGTTTTTGTATTCTGGCATGCCACGTAGGTCGAAGTCACTTCATTTATTTTATTTTATTTTTATTTATTTCACCAACCACTTCTATACAGTTAAATGACAATAAAATTTTCATACAACATAATTTCAGTATGGTTGTCAATTACAGGTGCAATATTAAGAATAAAACTAATCTAACACTTAACTAAAGTAATTCAATTTCTTAATATATATATATATATATTTTGAAACAATAGAAAGTACATTATTACTATTAAACTAAAAACACACTACTTAACTAGAACCAAGTAAGTACCTACTTTATACAAAAAGAATTAAAAACATCGAGTAAAATCAAAAACTCATCAATCAAACTTCATGTTATTACTCCGGCTTAAAGCAGCCTTAATGCATGTTAAAGCTTATCTCATCTACGACCTCGGTAATGTTCTAGTATCACATCTCGAACAAATTGTTATTTTCCTGGTATTCATCATTATTATGACTTATTTTATTATGCTAATTTGACCAGCTGCTTTATCTAGATAATATTATAAAATGGTGAATTATTGCGTTAAGTGTCCTCTAATAGTAATACAGAATCCACAGCACCATATTAGTGCCAATTACTTGAAATACTCTTGCAGCAGCAATTATCATTCAGTGCAGTGATAACCAAGTGATTAGGACGTCGAACAACTTAAAACTAGTGCAGGGTATACTTTTATTTTTACAAGATTTAACAAAAGATACATCTCTAGAATTTATTTTGAAAAAGGGCCATGTTATTTTCTTCTTAATATTTTTTACTCTAATAGTAGAGCAACCAAAATTGCGTCCATAATTTTTACTTAGTAAACATTTATAATACTCTTAAATATTTTTTTGTAAAATCTTACTGGATTAGTACTTAATAGGCATATTACGAGTTTGTCAAAGTCAAAATCATTTATTCAAAGTAGGTACAATTGTACGCCTTTTGATGGTCGAAATTGTTAAATTTGTACGATATAGTGGTGATAATTAATTACGTAACTTAAAACTAAAGCTACGAGTCAAAAAAGAATTGCCTCGTTGTTATGTTTGAGATACTTCAGGTAGGTAGTTAGTTTTTAATAATGATAGAAAAAACGCAGCTCAAGAGCACATTTGGCTTGCGTTATCCTGCTACATACTTTAGAATAGTCAATTACAAAAATATAATGAAAGACTTTTATAATCATTATCATCATGATCAACCCAACGCCAGCACACTACTGAGCACGAGTCTCCTCTCAAAATAAGAAGGGTTGGCCATTGTATACCACGCCCAGATTTAATGTGGTACCACGCCAGCCGAGTGCGGATTGGCCGACTTTACACACTTTTGAGAACTCTCAAGCATGCATGTTTCCTCACGATAGTTTACTTCACCGTTCAAATTCAAATTCAAAATATTTTTATTTAATTAAACTTTTACAAGTGCTTTTGAATCGTCAAAATAATCTACCACTGGTTCAATCGAGAAGAATCAGCAAGAAACGCGTTAAAGCAAGTGGTATTTATTAATTGCTAAAATTGCACTTAGCATCAAAAAGTTAGAGGTGCCCGGGATCGAACCGCCGATCCTGCGAAAAGGAGGCCAATATCTTAACTGCTTTGCTATCACCACTTTTTAATGCAAATCTCAAATTTAAATTTTATATATTTCACAACAATAGACTTTGTTGTCAATTTTGCCATAGCAAAAAACCTGTCGTTTACTGACCTCTTGGCCCTTAGGTACCCAATACCCATTAACTTATTTATATACTTATTATTTTAGCGTTGACTTGGAAAAACAAACTGGCACTCAAGACATCACATGTGACCTAACTCTTAAAGGTTCGGTTTCCTTCGGGGGTTCAAGTCCAACAATTCAAAGCCTTCTTGGAACTTCTTCAATTGAAGGCCATGGAAAGGGAAAAGTGAAACTCGGTAAGTACCTAAATACGTTTAAGAAAGTTTAAAAATTGATATTATCACCATATCGGGGGCACGGCAGTGTCCTTGGCACACTTATCAAACGTAGGTACTAAGTATCTAGTACTAAGGATCTAGTTTTTATGGTTTCAGCTTTATTGAAATCCGAAATACGTTGACCTAAAATACGTTGACGTGCTAAGTTAACGACTAGTTTAAAAGGGGTGCATATTATAAACATTGATTTTAGAAGTATCAAAGCGCATAGCATAGCAGCTATAAGTAGTTGCATACAATCAGTTAAAAACTAAGTAGGTACCGCCCTGATTTATCGCTTAATACATGACAGCAAACTAACAACAAAAACGAGGCAACGATAGAGAGTAGGCCATGAAAAAAGGAATAGCTGAAGTGCAAGAAATAGAACCCAAAAAAAATAATTGTGTAGGTACCAAAAAGAAATGAAATTATATGGTTATATTATATTCATTCTATTTTCAGAAAAAGTACATGTCAACTTCGTTTTCCCGTTCTACCCGTTCAAGAAAGAAGATGGCGAAATTTATTTCAAGGTTTTAAACAAAAACATCAAACACAAGTATAGTATTGAAAAAGCTACTTTGAGTGCCGAGAAGGTTTTTCTTGGAAAGGATGACATAAGTAAGACTTACACACACTAATTTCTTGTCTCTCATTTATTTATTTTTGTAATTTTACCCTATTTTAAAAAAAATATCAGAAAACTAAAATAACAGAAATCACATAAAATAAAATAACAGAAACAACAGAAAACTAAGGTAACGGAAGAAAAAACATTGGATAAAAATACGATTTACACACAACAATTTATTATTATTAGCGATTTAAACATAGATATTAATAATAGCGGTAAGTCTTAGGGGTTAATCAGTAAAGTCTAGGATTTACCAATTCGTACTTAGTGGTAAAAGTCCAAACTGTCCAATACGTTTGCTTGATTTCGGACTTTTCTCAACATTCATTCGGTAAATCCTAGGTTTTTTAATATTTGGGATATCTATTCTTTATTTTTACTCATCATACGACGATATCGAAAGCTGTGACCTATCGTTAGAATAGAATAGAATATAATGGGTTAATTCAAATAAACTTTTGCAAGTAATTTTGGAACGTCAAAGAATTTACCACTGGTTCGGAATGCCGTACCCACCGAGAAGCACCAGTAAAAAACTGGGCGCTTGCTCTTTTCAAATGTTTATTATTCAAGGTGTACCTACTTCCTAAAAGCGCATACGCCAATCAATCTAAAATTTGGTATAGGTAATAACGTATTTTGACCTACTAATCATGAATACCATAACGAAAATTAGCGCAAAAAAAATTAAAAAAGTTTTCAAAACCTGCAAATTTCTTACCTACGTAGTTTCCATAATATTATTTATCAGTAATAACTTAGGTGTAAAAATAAATATTTAGATAACAAAATGGCACCATAATAATTCACTTGAATACTGACCTAGCCTTTAAATAACTATTCGTTCTTAGGTTTTTTTTATTAAATAGGGAGCTGATGGCAGGAAAAATTATTATCAAAAGCTTGAGAGCCAGAATTTGAAATTAGTGAAGTTTTTATGGTGAACAGCAACATTAATTATGTTATGGTAATATAAAAAAAGGCTCTATCTTTACTTTACTATCTAAAAACGCTGACCTAAATAATTTGTTATGGTACTTTATCCCATATCAGGGGGCACGGCAGTGCCCCCGCCAAGACGAGCCAAACGGCGGCCGGGGCGCTACGTACCTTTTTCTCGAAGTGTTTCGCCGTATTTTCGACCCGTCATAACTTCGGTCTGGATGACGCTGGAAAGCTGAAATTTTCAGTATAAGGTGTCCTCAGCAAATTTACTAAATATACTCAATATCAAATATCTAGCTTTTATGGTTACAGATTTATTGATACCTAAAATACGCCGATTTCGTCCCTCACTGATGATCATCAAAACCTCTACTCAAAACCTCTAAGGTACTTCCCGAAGTCCTAGAAGACTGAAATTTGGTATGTAGACTAGAAATTGACTACAAACTACAGGAAAATTAAGAAATTGGAAATGCCCCCCCTCTACGCCTCTTACGGGTGAAGCAAATCTGTAAAATCTGTCGCTAGAAAGCTGATATTTTCAGGATAAGATGTCCTGGGCAGATTTATTAAACACATTGAGTATCAATTGTCTAGCTTTTATAGTTTCAGATTTATTGACAGTCAAAACTTCTAGTCTGTAATTCTAGGGTACTTCCCGAAGTTCTAGAAGACTGAAATTTGGTGTGTACACTAGAAATTGCATACAAACTACAGGAAAATTAAGAAATTTAAAAATTTCCTCCTCCACTCCCACGTATGGGGGAAGCAAATTATTTGTAAAGTCTATCGCTAGAATGCTGATATTTTCAGGATAATATGTCCTTGACAGACTTATCAAACGTGCCAAGTATCAATTGTCTACCTGTTATGGTTTCAGATTTATTGCCATTCAAAACCCCTCTAGTCAAAAGTTCTAAAATACTTCCCTAAGTCCTAGAAGACTGAAATTTGGTATATCTGCTTTAAAATTGAGTTGCAAGATTCCACCCAAACAAACATAGTTACATACATTGCAAGAATAAAAGCTTTTAAAAAAAGAGGTAACGATAGAGAGCGGGCCATGAAAATGATGTAGGTACCTACAAAAAATAGATCCAAAAAAAAAATCTAGGGCACCTGCCAAAAAGAAATGAAATCCCACCAAAAACATTTCATGTAAAATGTTGCCAAGACTCACAAGTTCATAATGCTTTCACTGTTAAAAAGTGATGAGATCTCTAGTAGAGCCAAGCCCCTAGCTGAGCTTAGAATTGCGCTGCCCATGGGACCTATCCCAAGTCCAAAGTATATAGCTCTTAAATGCTCTTGAGTATATCACATTTATAACAATAAAGAACAAATAACTCTACTTACAAGCTCTGATTTTACAAACCCTAAATCTTGATTAAAAAAGTACGGCTTGGCCGTTTAATGTTCGTGGTACTTTTATCTGATATGACATTTAAGCCCGGAATAGCTTGTGCGACAATCATGAAGTATAATAAAAAAGTGAAAATAAAAAAGTCGTGAAAGCATTACATGGCATAACATATTATATTAAGGTCATAAGGAATAGTTTGTTCGACAATTACTAATTTTTATTATACTTCATGATTGTCGCACAAGCTATTCCGGGCTTAAATGTCATATCAGATAAAAGTACCACGAACATTAAACGGCCAAGCCGTCCTTTTTTAACCAAGATTTAGGGTTTGTAAAATCAGAGCTTGTAAGTAGAGTTATTTGTTCTTTATTGTTATAAATGTGATATACTCAAGAGCATTTAAGAGCTATATACTTTGGACTTGGGATAGGTCCCATGGGCAGCGCAATTCTAAGCTCAGCTAGGGGCTTGGCTCTACTAGAGATCTCATCACTTTTTAACAGTGAAAGCATTATGAACTTGTGAGTCTTGGCAACATTTTACATGAAATGTTTTTGGTGGGATAAGTAAATGTTCTTTAACAAGACCTTCATATTAAATGTCACCAGACGTCTTGTGTCTATGTATTTCGCTAACTGCGTTAATGAATAATTAAGTTTTATTTTTGAATTTTTGGTATTAATAATCACAATAAAAATTTGTTTGTACTCGTATATAGATACCTATTCAAATTAACATAATAAAAAACCAGACACGAGATGCAAATTACGCTGCAAATCATATTTTAAGACAACCCGTCTTAAAATATGATTTGCATTAACTTTTTTTTAAAGTAATATTTTTTTTAAAAAAAACGAGCGAGACTTGAGCTTGCCACACTTGTTTACGCTGCACATAAGCTTCAAGACCATAGCGATATTTTCACCAGAAAGTTAAGTGTAATAGAGGGGGGGAGGGGGGGGGGGGGGGGAGGGGGGCGGGGGGAGCACTAATATTCCGTTCTATAGTTTCGGCACTCCTATATCTACTCGTGTGGTTTCGGGATCCATTGCGGTGGCAATCAGAATTTTCGGCACGGTAATAGCCTTCTTTACGGTTCTAACAGAAGTGTAAAAAGAGCAAAGCAAAAAAAAATTAAAGATGAAATAAAAATTATAATAAGCGTATTACAATTAATTTTATTAATAAGCGTATATACATACATAATACATAAAGAACGAAAATACAACACACTACAAATTAATTTAAGATCTTCAATATGCAATAGTCTTGCCGGGGCTTCGTGTATTGGTATTAATAATATTACGTCTTGTCGTGCAAGAATGCAAATGAATCCAATAAATGCACATAGGCTTCGATCTGGCCATAAAAAGCTAAACAGTTTCGCAGCGTTGATGAACAAGGTTACATCACCTAAAACCGTTCAGTGTGCAATGTATTTGGGGATATACTGCATATGGCTGAATGTATCCGGAACGAAGTTGAAGGTCGGATTTTTTGCACTAGACGTATATAAATCTCATAAACACAGGAACAGCAATCTTGCCTTCCCGGCATCAGAAAAGTTAAGAATCCTGTACAAAATTAGTATTGATAAGGCTAAGGCGAAAAGATTAAGCTATTTGGCGACATATTAACCAAACCCAGCGATATATATTAGGAGCAAATCCCTCTAAATAAATTGGAATAAATAAAAAAAGAACCAGTAAATGTAACTAATAAAATAAATTGTCTTTTACAGGTCAATTAATAGTTCCATATTTCAACTCCAATTGGAAAACATTGATGAAGAGCTTCGGTCAAGTGTTCGTCGACAAAGCTAGAGATTACTACTTCGATTTTGCAACGAAGTTCTTCGAGGGCATCCCCACCAATAAATACATCATCGAGGATCTAGCACCTTATGTAAAAAACTAAAATAGAAAAATGCTGTGATTAGTACATATAAGTGATAAATAAAATGAATACCAAATATTACCTACATTGTGTTTTATGCCTTTCCCTACATAAAGCCTGTCAGTCAGTAATTTAGAAAATTTGGTGTGGAAGATTTTATAACTTTTTAAATTTATTCTAAAGAAAGGTAAGCGCAGCCGTCTAAAATCTAAAGCCGGAGAGAATAAAAGTAGATCAGAAATCCTACCACTAAAATTCCGTATATTATGACAACGTAAGTAGGTATATATATTTTTATTTCTAAGATATTTTTAACAATACAAATAATCTATACTTTTTATGTCCTTATTTCTAATAGGTCTTACGACGTCAAAATTAAACATTAATGCTTGAATGCAAATTCTACGAGAAGAGCCGCTAACACAGCAGTCGCTCTTCTCACATCATAAAAGTTAAACAATAATATCAATGGCCTTCTGGGCAGGCGCGTTCCACCTTAGGCTGCATCATCTCTTGCTTGGATTGCAGTCAAGCGCAAGCCCATTTAGTTATTTAAAAAAATGTAACAATACACTACACAATCTCGTGAGAAACCGAAAGCTCAGCATGTTTCTGAGGGTCTAGAAATCGTTAATCACTAAACTTATTGTCTTGATTCAAAAATCTTTATAAGGTACTTTTGTATAGTAGGTTTCACCTACTGTGCTCAAGATCGTTTAAAAATCACCTGTAGTAAGGACCTAGACTCAGATAAACGACCAAGCTAAAAATGCAACAATAGTCAATACACTACACAATCTCGTGAGAAACCGAAAGCATAGCATGTTTCTGATGGTCTAGAAATCGATAATCACTAAACTTATTGTCTTGATTCAAAAATCTTTATAAGGTACTTTTGTATAGTGGGTTTCACCTACTGTGCTCAAGATCGTTTAAAAATCACCTGTAGTAAGGACCTAGACTCAGATAAACGACCAAGCTAAAAAATGCAACAATAGTCAATACACTACACAATCTCGTGAGAAACCGAAAGCACAGCATGTTTCTGATGGTCTAGAAATCGTTAATCACTAAACTTATTGTCTTGGTTCAAAAATCTTTATAAGGTACTTTTGTATAGTGGGTTTCACCTATTGTCCTAAAGATCATTTCAAAATCACCTGTAGTAAGGACCTAGACTCAGATAAACGACCAAGCTAAAAAATGCAACAATAGTCAATACACTACACAATCTCGTGAGAAACCGAAAGCACAGCATGTTTCTGATGGTCTAGAAATCGTTAATCACTAAACTTATTGTCTTGATTCAAAAATCTTTATAAGGTACTTTTGTATAGTAGGTTTCACCTACTGTCCTAAAGATCATTTCAAAATCACCTGTTGTAAGGACCTAGACTCAGATAAACGACCAAGCTAAAAAATGCAACAATAGTCAATACACTACACAATCTCGTGAGAAACCGAAAGCACAGCATGTTTCTGATGGTCTAGAAATCGTTAATCACTAAACTTATTGTCTTGATTCAAAAATCTTTATAAGGTACTTTTGTATAGTGGGTTTCACCTATTGCCCTAAAGATCATTTCAAAATCACCTGTAGTAAGGACCTAGACTCAGATAAACGACCAAGCTAAAAAATGCAACAATAGTCAATACACTACACAATCTCGTGAGAAACCGAAAGCACAGCATGTTTCTGATGGTCTAGAAATCGTTAATCACTAAACTTATTGTCTTGATTCAAAAATCTTTATAAGGTACTTTTGTATAGTGGGTTTCACCTATTGCCCTAAAGATCATTTCAAAATCACCTGTAGTAAGGACCTAGACTCAGGTAAGCGATCAAGCTTGTGATAAAACAGGACAACTATAGTATCTTTGTCATAATCCTATCTAATGAAATTATTATTCACCTCAGAAGCCGGTTGTTATGCTAAATTTTAGTTATATTTCGCACCGAGCATATAAATATGCGAAGGAAATTTCGGACTATTTAGTTGGAACCAAGGCAAGAAAAGGACTAGTGCAAGGAAACAAGATGTTCGCTATAAAGACTTTTTTAATCGTGTATTCATTATTTGCTATTGGGGATGCCAAATTTGGTAAGTACAGTAATAGCTTTATTATAAAAAATACTAGGTGACGCCAGCGACATCGTCAGCTTGAATTTAACTTGTTTGTAAATCCCGTAGGAACTCTTTGATTTTTCGAGATAAAATATTATAGTCTATGTGTTAATTCAGGGCATAAGCTATCTACATTTCAAATTTCAGTCAAATCGGTTCAATCTCATTGTAGCATGAAGGAGTAACAAGCATCCAAGCTTTCACCTTTATATTCGTAAATAATGTTAGTGTGATAAAAGTAAGATTTTGGTGTATATTATTTACTTTGATCTTACCTACTTGTAAATTTTGTTGTGATTAAGAATACTTTAATCTTTTACTATATTAAGACATTTGAACATAAAATTATTATTATAATAATTATTATAATTAATATATATGGTTTGTTTCGTTCGTTTCAGTCGAACTAAATGCAATTTATATGTAGTAGAGATATAAAATATTTTTTTCTTTTTAGGGGACAACCTAAAGAAATGCAGTATCAAAGATGATGAATGCTTAAAATCAGTATATCAAGGCATCGTTAAGGATATTGCAAAAAGTGGTATTCCGGATTTAAACATGCCTCCACTAGACCCTTTAACAGTGAGCAATGTCGTGGTGAACATTTTCGACACTGTCACTGGAACTCTTGTCGATGGAGAACTCAAGGGCATTGAAAATTGTGTTTTCAACAAATTTCAGTACGTATTAAATAATTCCTTGTATTGTCCTAAATCCAACGACATCTCTGTATGTATAGTCCATACAAAATGAGTTCTTACACGCCATTTTTAGGGTTCCGTACTTCAAAAGGAAAAACGGAACCCTTACAGGATCAGTTTGTTGTCTGTCTGTCTGTCGGTCTGCCCATCCGTCCGCCCTTATAGGATCACTTTGTTGTCCATCTGTATGTCGGTCTGTCCGTCCGTCCGTCGTGTCGTGTAGGGTACTTCCCGTTGACCTAGAATCTCGAAATTTGGTAGGTAGGTAGGTATTATAGCACAATATAATATATAGAATAAATCTGAAAATCGCGAATTTATGGTTACATCATTAAAAAAAATATTTTTCAATTTTCAAAATAAGATAACTATATCAAGTGGGGTATCATATGAAAGGGCTTTATTTGTACACCCTAAAACAGATTTTTATTTATTTTTGTGTAGAGTTTTTGATTTATCGTGCAAAATGTTGGAAAAAATACCCGGGTACGGAACCCTCAGTGCGCGACTCTGACTCGCACTTGACCGATTTTTATCTCTATTTGTCAACTGTCGTGTTGATAATACGATGACCCTTTAAAATAAGGACTGAAATCGTCCTTTTGACATGACAGTTGACTAACAGAGAGCTAAAACGGGTGAGTTTTACGGACAATATCTTACTTTTATAAGTCTATAATTCTGAGTTTCTTTTAATTTATCATCTAAATGTACCTATTTAATCATAGAATTAGAAAATTAATGATGTTTTTTTTTATTGGGGATGATAATTCAAGGATATTTTTTAAATTTTGTAAATATTTACACTATCAACTAAAGTGTATTTTGATCATCATCTCACGCTCACACTAATAAACTTAGGTATAAGCTTTCTTTATTTAATCGGCGTATACTCATAAAAACTTCTAAATGTTCTTTTAAGGTTTAGCAACTAAGCTAATCTTGTTTATTTATAACTTCATCGTTTGTAAAGTGGATTCCTCACTGTACACTGTACTGGAATAAAAATATTGTTAACACTTTTCCAACAGTAATATGGATTACCTTATTTATATCACTGAACTTTAAAACACCTGGCGCTATGCTGTGTTGAAGAGAATAATGTCTAACGATCTCAATTTAAATAATTACAGGATTGATGTACAAAAAAAAATTACAACACAACATATCACTTGTGACATAGCAATTCAAGGCACTATCAAGTTAGCTGGCAAAAATCCGGCGATGCAGGCGGTACTTGGAACCTCTTCTGTGGATGCCTTTGGAAAGGGAGGATTCAAAATGGGTACACTTTTAAATACATTTACTTTGTATATTCACTATCATCATCTACTCATTGCCTGCCCGTTAATGAGAACGGGTCTCCAGTAGCTCATTTTTTACTATGGGATATACATTATATAATATTCCGGTCAAAGTAAGACATTCAAGAATACAATAATTCGTATAGAGCTATGGATTGGTACGAATGTTGGGAATATTATTAGAAATGAACTTTGAAAATTCCCCATCGATACATTTGCAAAAAATATATATTCAAATATAGGTCAAAGTACTCAAAAATGGGTGTTTTGCATTTCTCAGCTAAACGGTAAGTTTTATCACAAAGTAAGTTGGAGAAAATACAATTTTTGTCCAACTTATTTAGATCATAAAATTATTTATCTACAAAAATTTTCTTATATAATTTTTCTAAGAATCACCATTCCTGAGATATAGTGATTCTAAATTTTTTCCTTCAAATTTTAGAATCGCGATATTTCAGATTTAAACTAAACTTACTATTATCTCCAAATTACTTACTTAATAAGTAAGTACATAATATAGATAGAGAGCACGGCAAATGTGTCGATTGCTTATTTAACTAGTTAAAAAGATTTCATGTAGGAATATCATCATTTCAAGAAAGGGAATAATGACGAGATTATCTTTTTTACAGAGAAAATTAGCTTGAAATTCGAGGCCCCATTCAGTCTATACAAGAAAGATGATGGTAAAATTTACCTGAAAGTGGACGACAAGGCTGTCAAATACCTATACAATATAAAAGATGCACACTTCTGGGCTGACAAGATTACTATTGGAAACGAAGATATAAGTATGTCCCTATGCTTTATATTTAATTTATTTTTGGTTATGGTACTAAAAATAAACACCAATATCTTTGGATTAATTTTCTTTATTTATCATCTCTTTTATATATTTAGGTAGGTACATCAATAGCCAAAAAAACATGTAAAAGAACAAATTAAATGTATCTTTACTTGAATTCAGTATTAAAACAAAACTAAGATACAGTTTTATATATAGCTTAAGTTTTATTTGATTTCGTATCTATTTGTCAAATGTTTAATATAGTGCGTTTCAACGAATAGTACCTATGGCGTTATGTTGGCGCCCCTGTCTGTCCAAGTCATTGGCACCATATTTGCATAAGATGACGCAGATTTTGTTTATTTTCATTTGATTTTCCTAAATGAATGAAATGAAAATCAAATGAAAATAAACAAAATCTGCGTCTTCTCATGCCAATGACGTCCACTGCTGAAAATTGGTATTTTGCAGCGATTTCCATACTAATTAATAAGGTTTTATGTCATTAATTGTGCCCAACGGCTCCCAACAATTTGCTCGAGACAGTCTATTGCAACCTTTACATTATTATTTATAAAAAATCTTATTTCCAGGCAAAATAGGAGTGGAGTATATGAATAAAAACTGGAGAGTTATCATGGAAAGTTTTGGGACCTTATTCGTCGATACATCTATACCCATGTATTTCGGCTTGGCTAATCAGTTCTATGGTGCTTTCCCCATGAACAGCTACATAATTGAAGATTTGTCATCTTACGTTAAATAATAATTGAGTTGCTATTACGGCTGTGTTTGTATTAATGAACTTATATTATTTAAATTAATAAAAATATAATATTTAGTGTATCATACAAGTATTGTTTCCTTTTTCTATTGTGTCCTATTATCCTAGCCAGAGTCCCAGATTTCTTTGCGATTATAAGATCTCGAGTAGCAGCATCTTGGTCCCACATTCGTAATTCTAAGAACAAGATCCTCAGTGCACCTATGCCTTGGGTGCCCGGAGAATTCCATTCTAAGGTATTAGAACATACATTGGAACAAACTCCGTACTTAAATAGGTTTAGAAAACACTTAGCACGAATCCCTTGAATTAATCCGCGTGAATTTAGGTTTTTAAAATCCCGTGGGAACTCTTTAATGTTTCGGAATAAAAGTAGCCTATGTTAATCTTCAGGATTCATGGTATTTTTACACCAAGTAAATTATCCTCATTATTTTGTCAACATGGATTTTGGTTCTTAATGCTCCCGTGGGAACTCTTTGCTTTTCCGTGTCAAAAGTAACCTATATAAATATCCCTGGGATGCAAGCTTTGTATCAAATTTCATTAAGATTGCTTAAATGGATCAGCAGCGAAAAGGTATCAGACAGAGAGACAGACAGACATACTTTCACTAGTTTGGTACTACATGGATTTTAAATTTATTGATTTTATTTTTTACTAGATGATGCCCGCGACTTCGTTCCCGTGAATATATAGGTTTTTAAAAATCCCGTGAGAAGTCGTTGATTTTCCGGAGTAAAAGTAGCTTAGGTATATGTTAATCCGGGGTATAATCTATTTCCATTCCAAATAGTCAAATCCGTCCAGTACTTTTTGCGTGAAAGAGTAACAAACATGCACACATACAAACTTTCGCGTTTATAATATTATTAGTAGGATTTTGTGTATTTTTAATGGGTCTTTTGCCTAAAATAAACGGTTATTATTATTCTAAGATGGGTCATCAACATCAAAACATCAAAAACAAAAAAATATCTATCTATCTACGTAACTTTCAGGGGATGACAACAGCATAATTATAGCCTTACCTACCTACAGCTGCTTATTAATAAAATTAAAAACTTATTAATAATACGACAAAATGTTAATTTACATTTTTAGGCTTGTGACCTATTGTGAATTACAGGTTTGACACAATGTAATAAAAATTCTAAACATTGATAAAATTACCACCTGACATTAACGATCGCCCATCTGTGTGTATTTTTGTAAATACCTACGTATTATTCTTTTTTTTTTTAATACAATTGCTCAAAAAGTGGCGTATTGCAGGGACGTATAGCGTTCGGGATGTGGGCTATTACATACTCGTGCTTTTTTTTACCTTTCCTGCACTCGAGCGTTTTCTTTCCCAACTATCAAAATAATGTCTATTAAAAAGAAAAACCAACCATGAAGTTTTTACTAAAAAAATTCATAGAAGTTTTTATGATTCATGCAAATACGTATATTTCTAAAAAGAAGCTACTAATTTGTTTCAATATCAGATTTAATGATTTGATTGAATGAGTTTGGTTAGGTTTCATTTCATTTCATCTCATTTTTCATTTTAATTTCATATCAATAAAAAATTTCTACTGAAGACTTGGCTGTATGGGCATAGTTCCCTTTGCCTACCAGAATGGATGAAGAAAAAAAAACTCTGCTTATATTCTACGGTTGGCGCCATTTTTCAGAAATTTTCTTTGCGAGTTTAGGTGTTTGTTGCACAAAATGAGTAATTTCGACCCTAGTTTTTTTATCTATTAACAATAAAGTTGTTTTAAATTAAATTAAATTAAGTTAGTTGAGTTTATTGTGTTTTTACTATTTTATTAAATTGCTTCATTTTTTCGCAACTGTATTAAAAATAGTCGTTCAGTACACGTGCGGAACCGTCATTGCAACTTGTTCCGACTGTCAACCCTCGCCTCTTTGCAATGACAGCCTTTCCACACTCGTAATGAAATATACTATTGTAGTGATAGGCTTTTTGTAAACATCCTATTTCTTGTTTCGAGAAAATTTATTTCAGCATTTACTTTAAATATTTGGTTACGACACGACTTATAGTGTATTTATTATAAAGTATGTATGTTGCCTGTTGTTTATTAGTTTGTCCTTCAGCCACGCAACGGATCGGCGTGACATAGGCATTAGAGCCAGAGTGAACTGGACTCTAGGGAGACGTAAACTCTTGGTTTGATCCTGAATCGAGCATATGTCAAATATTAAGCTATCGTGACGTAAAATCAGAGAAAAATAGGGCTACTTTAGGACTGCCTGCGTCAAATGTACTTACATTTGACGCCTGCCAGTGACGTTGAAGGCTCAACGTTATGTTAGAAGTTCACTAACCGTCGTGAACTGTGTCAGAGTTACATGGGCTAACTATCCCGGAAAATCAAACAGTTCTCACGAGATTTTTAAAAAAACCTGAATCTACGCTGATATCGTGGGCATCAGCTAGTCACATCACACTAATATTATAAAGGCGAAAGTTTGTATGTGTGTGTGTGTGTGTGTGTGTGTGTGTGTATGTTTGTTACTCCTTCACGCAAAAACCACTGGACGGATTTGGCTGAAATTCAAAATGGAGATAGATAATATCCTGGATTAGCACATAGGCTACTTCTTATCCCGGAAAATCAAAGAGTTCCCACGGGATTTCGAATAACCTAAATCCACGCGGACGAAGTCGCGGGCGTCAGCTAGTTTAGAATAAAGCCTACGGCAAAGTTGTTGAGAAGAATTGGCCACTAGAGACAGCCTCAGTTATAGCCTCAACTATGGGACGCGAACAGGAGTCTTATATGCCGTCGAAAAGTTTAGCCTAAGGAGGGATAAGACTTGATATAAAGTAAACAAAATAAAAAAATAAACAAACTGATTGCCAATAATAATACTCTAAGAGGCACTAGAAGAAGAAGAAAAAGATAAGTACTGTATTTTTATAATTTTATGATAATGTTTTAACTACTTCAAGGAAATTTCTAAATATTTTTAGGGTTCCGTACCTCAAAGAGAAAAACGGAACCCTTATAGGATCACTTTGCTGTCTGTCTGTCTGTCCGTCCGTCCGTCCGTCGTGTCTGTCAAGAAACCTATAGGGTACTTCCCGTTGACCGAGAATTATGATCTGGCATGGCAGGTAGGTAAGTCGTATAGTACAAGTACAGGAATAAATCTAAAAACCGCGAATCTGTGGTTACATCATTTAAAAAAAATTAAAATGTGTTTCAATTTTCAAAGTAAGATGACTATACCAAGTGGGGTATTTATTATATGAAAGGGCTTTACCTGTATATTCTAAAACAGATTTTTATTTATTTTTATGCATAATAGTTTTCTCGTGCAAAATGTTGTTAAAAATACCCGAGTACGGAACCCTCAGTGCGCGAGTCTGACTCGCACTTGGCCGGTTTTTTTAAATAGGTGTATATAATATATTTTGTAACGTTTACCGGAATGAATTTCAAAGTCACAGATACTGTGAAATCCGGTAAAGTGCAGTCCTGAGAATAAAATTATTATCACGTTGCTTTTTTCATAGGCACATAACATTGTTATTATGTAAATTACAGCACATTACCTCTAAGATTTAATTACTTCAAACAGGTTTTGTGGATACTAATTATTTTATATGCTGCCGGTGTTTTTTTTTACTTTTAACCTACATATAAAAGATGCCTCGGTTAAGTTTAACTATTGTAAATATAGCTGTTGCAACGTAAGGTTTTCAAAATGATTTCAAAGTGGACGATTGTTTTATCGTGTACATTGGTTGTATTTTGCGAATCAGCTTATGGTAAGTGCAAACAAATCAAAATTGTAGTAAATTATCTTTCTTTGCAGTAACAGATAATTTTGATTGAGTTACCTGGAAGAGATTACTTTTTAATGATGATAATAAGCTTAACCATTTGTTTTAATTTTTTTTCTAAAACTTTATTTTTTATCTAATTAGTAATGAAGTGGTTATTATTAATACGCATATTATAAATGCGTAAGTGTGGTTGTTTGTTGGTTTGTGATTCAATCACGCCACAACAAAGCAATGGATCGACCCACTTTTTGCATGGATATAGCTGGAGCGTGGCATAAGCTATTTTTGACCCAGAAAATCGAAGAGTTCCCACGAGATTTTTAAAAACTCAAATCCACGCAAACGAAGTCGCGGGCATCAGCTAGTTTGTTATAAAACTTTCGTTATAAGCCACTATCGTAATATTACAATTTTCCAAATAAAAGATTTTCACATTTTTTCAACACGTTATTATGATTTAGTAATTTTTTTAGTTGAAAATGTTACAATAATTAATAAACTTAAAGTAATCCTTAACTAATTACTATGCAAATGATACCTGTGTTGCATGATGCCGAGAATACTGGCAGCATTTCCGTGATGGACAGCCACGCTAATCTAGTTTTATGAAGTACAAGATCTAAATTATAATTACAGCAAAAGGCCGTATCTAAACCTAATTAATTTCTTTCAGTTGAAACACTACAAAAATGTGCCATAGATGACCCAGCTTGTCTAAAAGGGCTTATTCAGAATGTTCTCAGTGATATAGGCAAAGGTGGTATTGAAGAATATGGTTTAGCACCCGTTGATCCACTTGAAATTAAAGATCTTAAAGTATCAATTTTGGAACTTATGACTATCAATATAGTAGAAGGAGAAGTTAGGGGGATTAAAGACTGTGTGATTGATAATATTGTGTAAGTAATAAGTACGACATAAAATATTGACTAATTTAAGCGCTATATCTTATTATTTAAGGTGTTTTCTATAGTAACGTTAATGTTTAAAACATTTTGTCATAAATAATTTTATCAATCTAAGTGCGTTTTAAGTATGCTCAAGATGTCAGTAGAAATCTAAAATTATAAAAATTTATTTATTTAATGTAAACTAGTGTCCTTAGGCGCTTACTCCAAGGGCGAGAGTATCACGGCGATAGACTCACCATGCCATAAAAGCGTCTATGGCCCTATCTTCACGGGGCGATACGGCAAATCACTCTGGATGAGTATAACGTGTCGGACTCGTCACGTCTCGCGACGATATTGTTGAGTGTCGCGACGATACGCCGCGCTGCTGAAATTATCGTTGTACCGTAGAGATTATCCGACGATAGTAGGACGGACTCGTTACGATGCTCTCGTCCGTGGAGATGGCGCCTTATGCTAAGTCTGTAACTCTACCACTGGTTCAGAAAGCAGATTGTAAAGAGAAGAGTTGGCAATAAAATCGGAAGACAATTTTTTCAAAAAATCCATTCTATACTTCACTATCACGTGACCCACTGAAAGCTCAGCCACTTGAATTCAATTGGTATATAAACGAGAACAGAGTATAGTATTTTTCTGATTTCAATTTATTTGATAGGTCCGATGCGAAAGAGCGACGCTTTGTTATAGAAGTTACATGTGATCTGAACATAAAAGTAAAAGTTAAATTGGGGGAACTAAGTCCGTATGTTCAGAACGAATTTGGAAGCAAATCTGTCGAGGGTGGTGGCAATGCCAAAATAAAACTGGGTAAGTGATTATGTGTCTGTGAAAAATATTTTAAACCAATTTTCTTTTAGCATCATTTTGTTATTTACCATCGTCAGTTACCACGGTTGTATAAAGAAAGTTAGGTATATTATTTCCTATTTGAAATAAAACTTGCTATAAATCAACTTTATCATTTACAGATAAACTACACGTGAAATTAGAATATTTCTATGATATCATCAAAAAAGAAGATGGCGAAACGTACATCAAATGCAAGTCAGAAAAAACTGTTTTTGAATATCAAATAGGGGAAGCTAAAGTTGTTGTCGATAAATTATTGTTTGGAGATGAAGATTTCAGTAAGTATGGAAATCATGAACCGAAATTTCTAGAATTATTTCTAGATGCCAATTATTGACTTCTATCGCCTGAGCGATTGATACATTTTAGCAATTGGTCGTTTGATTTTTAGCAATGCAGACTTCAAACAGACGCTCAGAGCACTGATTAGTTTACTCTGTGGTCTACACTGAATGATAGCCACCATGCTCATTTACATTTTTAATAGATTGAAGTTTCTCTACGAAAAATTATTTTAATACCATTCAGTAAAGCAGCAATGTAAACAAATAACTTATGAGCATCATTTTAGTATTGATTAAAATCAATTAGTTAGTCAATCACCCTGTAGGTCAAGAGTGACTCGGGCGTCCGACGGAAGCATTTTGATATTTCATATTATCTGAGCTTCTTCTTTCATTATGAGTGCAAGATGCAAGCTATTACGCTCAGGCAATAGTAGTGAATATGCATCCAGATTTTATTTTTTTGATGAATAGTTGTTAAAATTATTATTTCTTGGTTACAGCTGAACAGGTCAATGGATATTTTGAAAAAAATTGGAATTTTGCTATAAAAACATTTGGAAAGAGCGTCTTCGATTTGGCTTTAGATATTCTGAATAACATTATACATACTTTCTTCGATAAAACCCCAACTAAGTACTTCATCACCAATGAATTATCAATATCTTAAAAATGTTAAGGTTCTCGCATTTATAATAATATATTATATCAACCCATTATTCATTTATTATAATTACTTATAGTTATTTATAAATAAAAACCTATTTATTACAAACAAAATGTTTTATTTCCCCAAATCTAGTAGGATTATCGATCCTCCTACCTTATCACTATTGAAACGAAAGCTCTGGTAGGAAAAGAACACTAATTATAATATTACTGTAGCTACTAATAAACTGATACCTTTATTATGACTGATTTAAGTGTTTTGAAAATTCCGTGGGAAGTCATTGATTTCGCGATATTTATATCGCAAAATCAATGACTTCCCACGGAATTTTAGTGTATTCAATGACAGTCTTCTGAAATACAAAGGGGTTTTTTTTGTTTTACTAGGTATATGGGTCAAAATAGCATATAATTAAAACAGTTATTACGAATTTGTGAAGAATAAGTACCTATTATAGAATGTACAGATTAATATATTCTTTGATAAGATTGAATTACCAGCAGGTAGGCAGGTACAGCGACATAACGCAATGTGAAACCGTACACAAATTGGATCAGACCACAGTAATTTAAATTCGCAATTCTGTGGAGGACGTAGGCCAATGTTAGGGATATTAATTGGTTAACTGTAATGTAACACCCAGAGATTTATCATTTAGCACGTCTAATCTAAATATATACCTAAAAGGATATGTGTCTGATCTATTAAAGCACAGCTGTAACTACGTGATGGATCACGCAGATAGCTATTATGACGCACACATCTGCTAAGAAAGGATTTTTGAAAATTCAGCCTTTAGGGTGACACTGGATCTTAGATCATACAAGAGACAGTTTAGATAACTCAAATACAATTTTTGTGAATGATTTTCTAACAATTATCATTTTATAAATGCGATGATTTTCTAAAAACTGTATTTGAAACTGTCTCTGTTTATGATCTAAGATGCGGTGTCAGAAATATGTACCCTCATATTCTGTTATTTAATGATAGAGGATATAGTAGATAATGTGTGGATTGATATATCGCAGATAGGTTGCTTAGAAAGGTAATTAACAGACGGACACACTCTCGTATTTAAAATATTAGTATGAAGTTAGTATGAATCATAAGACTAGTCATACAGAATTTAGTATTAGAATCGTTTTTAACCCCCGACCCAAAAAGAGGGGTGTTATAAGTTTGACGTGTGTATCTGTGTATTTGTCTGTGGCTCATAAATTAGTGAACCGATTTTAATTCAGTTTTTTGTTTGAAAGGTGGCTTGATCAAGAGTGTTCTTACTCGTAGCTATAATCCAAGAAAATCGGTGTAACCGTTTGAAAGTTATCAGCGCTTTTCTAGTTACTGTAACCTTCACCTGTCGGAGAGGTTATAAATTTTTAATTTACACTTGTTGAACTTCGAAACACGCCACAATGTGTATGGCATTTATTCCGCAGTGCAGACTGCAGAAGCTTGATTAAGTACAATAAGTGCGACATTTCGCCCGCGCTACTTTTGCAAAGCTTTGTCAATGAAAAAGTCAAAAGAAATCGTTGTCCCAATTTGCGTTTTGGCTGCAGGCCCCAATCTAGAAACTGGACCATAAATTACCAACAAAAAAACAGAAAATATCAAAAATATTACTATACAAAATCAAGTCATAAAAATCCACTTTTATTACAAAAAACAACGCTTAAGAGGGCTCTCTCCGTCACTCGTTTCATACAATCGTAGTTCCAATTTCATTTGAATATTAAGCAACCAAAGTCCATGAAATTTTGCAGACATATTCTAGAAACTAATATCTATGTCTGTGGTTTTCCAGATTTCTGTTAAAATATTCGGTTTCAAAGTTACGCAGTCTTAAAAAATTTCATACAAATCTTTGAGCCCCTGTAATTTTAAAACTACAAATTTTTTGAAAAATCTAAAACCATAGACATTAGTTTCTAGAATATGTCTGCAAAATTTCATGAACTTTGGTTGCTCAATATTCAAATGAAATTGGAACTACGATTGTATGAAACGAGTGACGGAGAGAGCCCTGTTAAGCCAGTTTTTTGTGAGCTATTTGTTATTTTATCCTCGCCGCTAATAATCTTTTTTTTGTTTTACAAAAATCGGCCCTACACCTAAATAGATTTTTTTGTCGGTAGAGTCCACGTAGAAACAAAAATCTTAATCAATAAAAAGTAGAATTGTTTTTAATATTTTTTTTTCTATTTTATTCGTTCATGTTATTTATGGTATAGTTTAAACTCCTTTCAGGTTTGCACACCGTTCATATTTTTTTAGCACTGGTTGCAGCGGATCAAAACTGAAGAGTAGATACCTATAGGTGCAAAAATAGAATTTCATGTAAAATTATTACCCAAACATCTATGTTTGTTTTTTGACATTTCTTGTTTCGCCCCTATAGCCTTCAAACATTTAAATACAGTTTTGTAGGTACGCATGCAAAAAAAGTTTAATTACTTTTATACTTTTTGCTTAGTTCCAGATTATTCTGTTAGATATAAACAAAAATAACTAGATAATTAGTAATGAATTCGAAACAATGATTCACACGTAAAAACGTGTTAACGCCAAAGCAACACAGTGCAAAATTAAGGCATGCCCCGGGGATTACATGCTACAATCATTTGAAAAGTAGCAAGAATCAAGAAGAAAACAGCAGACTGTCAAAACCATAAATTTAGTATGTACTAGATCAACAATGACAGATTACCGGTGTTACAAAAAATGAAACGTAAATGTGTGCGTGAAATAGAGTTGTCTTGACTGTAGCATTGTATTATCGATAGTCTTACTGGCGAAATCATAGGACACTAATGAGTTAGTTAAATGACGTGAAGTAAACAGTATCTTATAATCTTAAAAAATCAAATACATTTCAAATACACAAATAGCAACAAAGCTAAAGCTAGGTAACAAATTATTATTTATTAATGAAATTTTATTTTTATTTTGTGTAAAATTTTACACAAAATATCCAAAAATTCTTCATTTAGCAATGTAATTTGATGATAAGTCTTAAGGGAAACCTATCATCTAAGCTGCCAATAGTTATTTTGCCTAATTTTCAAACAATAAATGACGAAATAATGATTATAAACAATTAGTATAAATAATCAGTAATTACCTGTGAAACGTGTATTTACGCGGATTTTAACGTCCTGTAACGTCACATTCGCTCACTGAACAAGACACCATGGTGGCAGGACATAGATTTTACGTTTTAATCGTAAAATTATTTAGTAAATGCAAAAAATCACCTCGACTTGGAACAGGCCGAACTCTTACGGGCCGTTACTCACGTAAACAATGACTTATCGGCATCTTGTTTCGCTATCTCGCTTTCGCTCGCGGCATTGTGTCTTCTCTAACTACTCTCGCTTCCTCGCTTTGTCAGTCTTTGAGCGTAGCGAAAAATCGTAGGTCTATGGTCAAAACATAATATTCCAATTGTAAAACACGATTATTGACTCAGAATACAAGCAACAAGTGTAGATTAAAAATTTATAACACCCCCGACAAGTGAAGGTTACAGTAACTAAAAAAGAGCTGATAACTGATAACAAAATATGGCTGAATCGATTTTCTTGGATTATAGCTAAGAACACTCGATCAAGCCACCATTTGAACAAACTAAATTAAAATCGGTTCATTAGTTTAGGAGCTACGATACCACAGACAGATACACAGATAATCACGTCAAACTTATAACACCTCTCTTTTTGGGTCGGGGGTTAAAAATAGACTGCCTGTTTTTTTAATATATATATATATATATATATATATATATATATATATATAGGGCTGCAAAATTAATGTTTTCACCTATCATGCTGATCATTCCATCCCTATATCATCCATTCGGCGGTGTTCCCACTAGAACATGGGGCTATGGAAGGAGCGGACCAACAAATTTCTGAAAGGCCTGCAAAACATCAGCGGTTCCTCTGGTGCTGCAAATGTTCATGGACGGCGGTAATCACTTAACATCAGGTGATCCGCCTGCTCGTTTGCTCGCTATTTTTATTTTAAAAAAATCGAATACAAAATATTTCGTAATAAACAGAGACACTTGTGTGTCGTATTAAGTGTCTAAAAGCTGAAATCCTCTGTCGAGGTTACAAAGAAAAGCTGACAGAGAGACTTTTTGGCCGACAGCAAAGCGACCTACTCATTTAACTTCATGTTATTTTGGGAAACAAAACCAGAGGCCCAGTGTCTTAATTAATTATTTTTAAGGGCTTTGTAGCCCTTATAGCCTAGTGGTTAAAACGTCAGTCCCCTATTCAGAGGGTTCGGCACTCAAACCCCGGCCTACTCGAAGTTTTTGGAGTTATGTGCGTTTAAAATAAATTTCACTTGGTGTAACAGTCAAGCAAAACATCGCGTTTGTCTGAGTTTCGATAATGTTCTCCATACTTATAAAAGAACCGGTCAAGTGCGAGTCGGACTCGCACACGAAGGGTTCCATACCATTTCTCAAGAAATAACACTTTTTTTTAATTTTTGTGGCGGCAATAGAAAATGCATATTCTGTGAAAATTCACGAGATACAGCCCGCTGACGGACGGACGGACAGCGGAGGATTAGTAGTAGGTTCCCGTTGGCACCCTTTATTAAATTAAAAATCCCGCTCAACTACCTGGACTAATCATATCAGTCATTGTTAGTAATACGTTCGTCTTTGTTACGGCCTTATTAGTAATACGCTCGTCCTTGTTACGCCCTTATTTCCGTTATTTCATTTCCGTCCGGGCAAGACGTCGCGTCGTACCGGGCGAGTAATTTGCGTCATTATACTCACACGGATGGCTGGATTCTTGCTTAATCTACGTTCCATTTTGCATTTAATCCTTCGTCTTCGACACCCCTAAGTGTACTCGTACCTTTACTATAATTTGCCGTCCACTTTGCTCAGGAGGGAATCTGATATTTTGACTCTATTGACTTTTAAATCTACGCTTACTTAGTTTCCAGCGCTTTTTTGGGCGATCTCGAGATCCTTGGATTGACATATTTCGTAATTTTGTAGTCTCCGTGGTATTGACTGTTCTATCTATCTTTTGACCCCCGACCCAAAAAGAGGGGTGTTATAAGTTTGACGTGTGTATCTGTGTATCTGTCTGTGGCATTGTAGCTGCTAAACTAATAAACCGATTTTAATTAAGTTTTTTTTGTTTGAAAGGTGGCTTGATCGAGAGTGTTCTTAGATAATAATCTCGAAAATCGGTTCAGCCGTTTGAAAGTTATCAGCTTTTTCTAGTTACTGTAACCTTCACTTGTCGGGGGTGCTGTCCGCGACGTATCCACGTGAGTTTAGTTTTTATAATCAAGTTGGAACTCTGATTTTTCGAGATAAAAAGTAGCCTATGCCCGTCTACAGAATATAAGCTATCTATGGACTAAGTAGAAGATATCCTTTGGTCGCAACTTTGTACTTGGGTTTCTTAAGAACCCCGTGTGAACTCTTTGACTTTCAGGGGCAATGTCCTTTCCCGGGATGCAAACTATCTCTGTACCAAATTTCATCAAAAATGGTTAAACATCTGGACCGTGAAAAGCTCGTAAACAGACGCTTTCGCATTTATTACAAAGTATGAATTTAATCCAAAAACAAACCAAAATCTGAGCTGACGATGTCGTTGGTAAAAGTTAGTTATTATATAGAAGTAAATTACATCAATTAGCTGATGTTACAGTATTTTATATAATTAACTTTGTAACTGCTGCGTCGTCGTGCGTCACAGACAATTACCCAGGGCCCTGTAATTAAGAACAATGTTATGACGCCTTGCTTTGAACGGCGTTATTATAATTAGGCCTAGAGACGATTCATTGGCCACAAAGGGAGTAATGGAGTGAGAAACCAGCCTGTGATTTGGCGAATTTGAGCAGACATAATTTTACGGAGATGTTGTGTTTAATGTTCGCCTGGTGACGTACCGTTTCATATAGATACTAGTGTATTGAGTGGGTGCGCGGACCACTAAAGTGGTCCGCGAGCATGCATACGGACATTGTCTTTATTAAACTTTTTTTGTAGTTTTTAATAGTTTTTGAAGGGTTTTAATTTGTGTATTTTTAACGGTTCACCAATTTCCACATTCGAGTTTTCGTATAATCGCACTGTTCTACCTATTTAAGATCTTTAAAAGAAAATATAAGTTTAAAAAATAAACCCAGTACAAAAATTAGGATAGACTGACCAATTTCATTATATATAATCTTTGATTCACCGGTTCACCAAAAGAAAAATAGCTATGCCCGTGACATCGTCCGCGTAGAATTATGTTTTTAAAAAATCCCGTTAGAATTCTTTAATTTTCAGGCGTCTTATGTCACTCTTCAGGTCTTTAGCTATATCCATGCAAAAAGTGGGTCGATCCATTGCTCTGTTGTGGCGTGATTGAAGGGCAAACCAAATAACAACCAACTAACTCGCATTTTAATATGGGTAGAGTCGGGTAGTAATAATACCTCTGCTTTTCGTTAGGAGAAATAGAAAAAAGTAAAATGGATTACTAGAGTTCTTATGCCTACCATCGCATGAGTTATTGCTTTTTTCAGTCTGATTTTTAGCAGCTTACATCTTCCATCAAGTCGTCCCGCTGCACTGGGAGCATTTCATAGAGGTAATGCTATGAAAATAAATGCTCAAAAGCTTACTCAAATGCTTCAGTGTCTTCGTCAGACGATATGGCTGTTAAGTATATAGTTCGGATGCTCAGGTTAGATAGATAAAAGATTACAAAGATATCTGCCTATATTGTGTTGTGCTTTGTATGTTTTTTTTCTGTATCTAATTTTGTGGTGTACTACAGTAAAAATATACTAATTCATTTATAAACCAATACACAGACTCGGTTAACAATAATAAGGGTTAACAAAGAAGAAGAGAAGAGAAGACCTACTCGTATTTAGAGATTATACAATTGATACTGTGCTATAATCTAAATTACTACATAATACGTGCGTTCATCAGCTACACCTATTTTATTGACAAATAATTATACCTTTACTACTTGGTTATTTTTAACTTTGTAGCAAAAAAGGTAAGCAGAATTATTATACCTATTCGCGAATCGTGCAAAAAATGTGTCGAAATGGAAAAATATTTTTACATCCTTACATCCATTACATTATCTAGTAGGTATCATCAAAAAATCTTCCACTTATGTTCAAAAATATTGCGTAAATTATAAGTATCTTATTATGAAGAGTACTATAAGTACACTATCATTTTTTACTTTTTTCCTTTACCTGTGCTATAAGTCCTACCTACTTACCTGCCAATGATTTGATTTCATGATTCTAGGTCAACGGGAAGTACCCTATAGGTTTTCTTGACAAACATGACAGACAGACAGACAGACACGGATGGACGGATGGACGGACGGACGGACGGACAGACAGACAGACCATAAGGGTACCTTTTTTCCTTGTGAGGTTCGCGTACGGAACCCTAAAAAATAGGTTAAAATATTCTGTTCAGTACCAACACAAGTTTATGCGAAGTTTGGCCTCATCAATACCCGTGTATCCAATAGTGACAGTTTTGTATTTATTCTTTTTATACTTGAGGTTGGTGCATAGGTGTAATATTCTTAGTTCACGAGATATTAATTAGCTATGACTCTTCAAACGAACTCCTAAAATTGTATATAATGAGGTGTACATTATATTAGCTAATCATATGGGGATCTAAGTCCCCCATGAACATAGTTATGTAATTTAAAATAACTAGCGTTGTAAAGGGTTCAAAATTAGGTACAACAATTTACAGCAATTCAAGATTTTCACATAGAGAGACTCGATTTTTTAAACTACCTAGCAGTGTGACTTTTAAATAAATGTCCAAATGCAGTGTTAACAAAAACGGTATATTTATGATACAACGCGGCGCCAGAAGCGTTTTGAGTGGAGATAACAATAAATTGAACAATTTACCATTTTGGAATTGGTTGTTTCGATGTCGGAGTATTTGTTGTTTGTTTTAGATACCTACCTATATAACTTATAAGTTATACCAAAACAGAATCTATCGATACATTCGATTAGTTTTTCACTACTTATGGTGATTAGGTGTAGCTGGGGAAAATGTTTCTAGTTATCCAATTAGATTTATTTTTATTTACCCTTAAAGAGCCATTGAGTTAGGTCATGAAACATCAGACTCGTCCAGACATTTTTTTAATTGTATATATGGCAATAATCACTCAAATTCGAGATCCATCATGTGCTAATACTAGACCGATGACCTGAAGAAGGTGGCGGGGAGCGGGTGGATGAGGAAGGCGGAGGACCGTGTTTGGTGGCGCGCTCTTGGAAAGGCCTATGTCCAGCGGTGGACACTTACAGACTGATGGAATGGAATGGAATGGAATAATGTATTAAGATGACTGAAAGAAACGTTTTATTTAAGTACCTTTTCATTATTTATACACTGAAATGTTAACTTTTCGATGGTATTCTAACTAGTAATTCTAACTAGTAAACTTTTTCTTCGCTTTTTGTATGTAACATCAATCAATGATTTTGTTCGTATTAAATGTGACCGAATTACATTCGGACCATAGTAACGCATCGATTGACACCGCATTCATCAGTCCGCTGTGTAGTCTGGGTGCTACAATGGAACATGCGTAAATACAAACATACATACCTACACACATCTTCTGGGTTCACGCCCGATGGGACGCCACTGTCTTTGAAGTGTAGGTAAACACTATCATAAAAATTATAAATAAAATATACATACACTTATTAGGTGCATACATACACTAACTGCTAAAATTATATGCCTTATTAACCCCTACCCAAAAAGAGGGGTGTCATAAGTGTGTAACTGTGTATCTGTGTATCTGTCTGTGGCATCGTAGCTCCTAAACGAATGAACCGATTTTAATTTAGATTTTTTTGTTTGAAAGGTGGCTTGAACGAGAGTGTTCTTAGCTATAATCCAAGAAAATCGGTTCAGTCATTTGAAACTTATCAGCTCTTTTCTAGTTTTCTTATACTTAGAGGTTTTTGTGTCGGGGGTTTTTAAATTTTGAGTTATTACTTGTTAGCTTTGTCTACTGGTAAAAATCTTATGGTACTTTTTGAGAACATGTACAGTAAGTACTCTCTGACATGGTTTAGGATTTTGTAGTACTAAACTATACACATACCTAATGTAACATTATGCAGGATGTATGTAGTTGATTGCTTACTAATTAATTCTGTAGAAGGAATTATTCATTAATTTCATACAACGTTGTACAAGCGTAAATAAATTACATTTTAATAGAGATGAAGAACATGATATCAATGTGATTACCGAGATGTTACCTAGAGACGTAACAAAATAGGTAAGTAGTTAAGTAAGTACCTACGTGATTAAAATTCGTGTTTACATAGATACCTACGTAGGTACGCGCACAAGTGCTTATACTCAGACGAGGAAAAGGATTATAATATTACAAAATTATATCTACCTACTTCACCAATATCTACAGTCTAATTAAGTTCGCGACAGGTCGACATGGCTATCGGGGTATGAGGCGGGGGGACTCCCCGCACTTCCGCACGTCACCAGCGCTATCCCACACCGGGTTAGTGCGGGGGTACCTACTCGTACCTATGCCAAAACGAGCTTAAAACGCGCAGAAGTCTCTAACTGACCTTTCTCATATCCCGGGCTTTAATCTACTAAGAAAATATGTTATTCCTCTACAAGTAGATTCTGAAAACCAACTATAATGAGAGAGAAAAATTAAAATTGCACCAAAATTACAAATAAAAGTTGTGATAAGAAGTTTTATTCTATTAGGTAGATACTAAATAATTACATATTTTGGGATACAAATTATGTAATTTCGCAAATTGTGTTTCAAATATCATAAAATTAATGTGCTAATGCTCTACAATACGTGCTAGATATATTTGTTCAGAATTCGAAACATAATTTTGAGGCTAACGCGTCTAAAATACGCGGTTAAAAGCTTTTAGTCCCTTTGTCAAGACTAGGTATGAATAGTTTCCTACACGTACAATGAAGGTGGAAAATAATAATACTAACCCTTATTTAAGACTGAAGGATGGAAACAACTATTAGGTTAAGCTTCTTACGTGGGATAGTAAGAGTGATTATTCTGCTTTATAAAGCCCGTAGCTCCTGCAAGACATATTACCTACTAGCTGATGCCCGCGTCTTTTTCTCAACTCAAATCCCGCAAGAACTCTTTAACATTCCGGGATAAAAAATAGCTTATGCATATGTTAATACAGGGTATAATCTATCTTTATTCTGAATTTTAGCCAAATCCGTGTTTTTGCGTGAAAGAGTAACAAACATACACACAAACATTCATGCCTAGATTGGAAGTATACTAATAACGTAAAAAATAGATGATAGAACTGTTTGATTTTCCGGGATAAAATGTATCCTATATCCGTCCAAAGGATGCAAGCTATATTTGTGCCTTTCGTAAAGATAGCGTCAGCGGATGAGCCATGAAAATGACGGACAGACACTATTACTACTTTCGCATTTAAAGTAATAATAGGATACATTTAATATATAATTAATTTGACTTGATTGTTATTTATTGGTATCTATTTGATCGTCGAGGTATCGCCTAATTTTATTCAAATATAGTATTCATAATAAAATGTCAGCTTATTTAAAAAAATGTTGATAAGCGGCGCGGCGCGGCGTTTCGTTTGAATGTAAAATACACCTATTTAATTAAAAAAACATGAATACTATACTTAATAGTAATGTAATATGAAATAGTAATGATTCGCACTTTTGTTTGTTTGTCCATGCATTAAAAACGTCATATTTTTACCGATTGAGACCCACCCTTCGCACATATCAAAATTAGAGAAATAAAGTGAACGAATGAACATATTAACAACTCTCGTTATTTTTTTTCTATCATTTAACTACACTTATCCGACTGTAAGAATTGTACTGTACAGTGTACTACCAAAAACGAAAGCAAATCCCAAAAGAGCTTAAGTAGAGTAACAGACTCGAAGACATAGATCCAAAATAGCTTAAAATTCATAACTTAATAATTTAAAAAAATATCATACATAAATATATTGTAAAAATTCATAACTCATAATAACAAAGTCTATGAAAGTGGTAAAAATATCACATATTTTACTAGGTCTGACTACGTAACTTCCTGAATGAAAATTTAAACAAAAATGTGTTAGCACCCACCATTCTCACCCACGTGTATGTATTAAGGGTTAAATGCCTATTTAGCATTCACACAGTTAAATTCATCTTCAGACGGGTAAATCTGAGGACTTTACTATTACCTAATATAAATTATTCGTAATTTTATGGATGAACTAAATTATGCAATATATTAATATAATAATTTATACTAAGTTTACGTTGAAGGCCTGATTTCAAATTTTTATTATAGTAGTATAAAAACTAGGCATAACAAATAAATCCAGCTCATTTTACAACCGGTATTAGATAGGTATATCTGTGACATTCACACGTTGAAGAAGTCAACAAAGAATTATCTGCTGAAACCTTAAAAGTTGACTAACAAGTGTAAATTAAAAATTTATTACACCCCCAACAAGTGAAGATTACAGTAACTAGAAAAGAGCTGATAACTTTTATAGCTCGATCAAGCCACCTTTCATACAAAAAAAAAACTAAATTAAAATCGGTTCATTAGTTTAGGAGCTACAATGTCACAGACAGATACACAGATACACACGTCAAACTTATAACACCCCTCTTTTTGGGTCGCGGGTTAAAAATCATATTTACGTAATATTAGGATCTGTTGTTGATAAATAAATTCAATAAATAAATAAAAAAAGCTACAAGTACTTGTAATTTCGACTAAAGTTACTATGTTATTCACAATTTTTCCTTAAAAATATTGTTATGTACAATTTCATTCACTCATTCATTCAAAACGTATAATACAAAAGATAAATTAAGGAAATCGAATTATGAGAAACAAAATTTCATCAACAAATTAATTATATTCCGTATGCTTTTAAGATTGAATATTACATCGAAGCAGGAAGATCTTATAATGCTGAAGGGTAAATTAATAACATCGGCGCATAGAAAATGTGCATAATTTAAGACACAAGTGAGTACATATTTAACATTATGGATAATATGTGATTTGAGGCAGCTGTTTACGGTTTAGGATACTTAGTTTTTTTTTTAATAAATGTACCTATAAGTATCCTTTGCTCACGTGTTCAGTCGACGTAGATTTCCGTTATAAGTATAGGTTGTTATAGCTATACTCAAGTATTTATCGATGTAAGCCCGACTATTTTCGAACCCATCTGGGGTCCATTTTCATAGGGACTCAGCTCGCTGCGCGTCGCGGTGATTATGATCTCACCTAGTAGTAAGTGACGATGCAATCTAAGATGAAAACAGGCTAACCTGGAAGGAGTAGGTATGGCAATTTATACAAATCCCTAAACGTTTAGAACACCAAATCACTTGATGCACGTCTTTTTCGGTTGGGTGGTAACTGGCTCTGTCTGAAGCCATCACCAGATTCAACCTAAGCTAAATCAGAAATTATCAATTGGTTAGTGGTTATCTTGTTGAAATTAAACCCAAGATTTCCCACTTGTAACACCATAGTGCGCAAGGAAGATTATCCTACCTAAACCAAGACCATAGTTTACCATAGCAGATATAATGCTACCTGAGTTTGTGGTTATGCCACGTCATAGACAGTAGACATAGGGATGAAATCAGACAATAATATTTTACTGAAACTGTAATCACATAAAAAAGCTCTCCCGTGATTAATTGAACGATCATGGATTACGCCTGGTGAAAAATACAGTTATACATATACAGGGTGTTTGGTAATTAGTATAAAAAGACGACACGTACCCATGCTACTTTGATCTGATAAATACAATGCTGAAGTATAATGACGAAATAAAATTATAAAAATTTACATACAAAATTTAAAAAAAAAATATGTCAGAGTTTTCATGGCCCTAACGTGCCCTAACTCACTGAGATGGTTGGCTATCTTTAGATAGGCCAAGGCCAACGATCTCAGTGAGTTAGGGCACGTTAGGGCCATGAAAACTTGGACATAAAAAAAAATTAAAATTTTGTATGGAAATTTTTATAATTTTATTTCGTCATTTTACTTCAGCATTGTATTTATCAGATCAAAGTAGCATGGGTACGTGTCATCTTTATATACCTACTAATTACCAAACACCCTGTATTATCACTGTGAAATAATCGGTGGAACTCTTGAAAATTTTTATATTAGCAAAACTGACATGCAAAACAATTAATTTCTAAATCCAGTGGTTTGAGCTATACTTTTTCAATACATATAATATGAGTGAATTGGCCTCCCTTTGTAAATATTATGGATTGTTGGTTACCGTTGAAGAAATTGAAGACAAAAGCGAGGGAATTGTTCAGCCAAATGTAATTTAGCTGCGATAAGAGGAAACAATGTGCCGTCGGATGAAGCAGATGCGATTACCTGAGATGGAACCCGTAATACTGTTTGAAAGTTACTTGGACTGAAGTGTGTGTTTCCAACTTGTACTATTTGTTGTTTGACCAAACATTGGAACTAGATGAACTCTCGTAAGCCTCAATATTGGTGCAAACTTTGGTGTATTATTATTATTAGTGTTTCCTATTATATTGATGGAAGTCTTAGAAAGACTATGGTGTAAGCATGGTGGAAGCAATAAATAGAATACGTAGTCGTACAGTTACGATTGCAGCTATTATTATAGTCAACCACAAAACATCTATTGCTTTACCATTTTGCCAATTTTTTGTTGTCAAAATGCTGTTTTCTTTAACCCCGACCCAACAAGAGGGGTGTTATAAGTTTGACGTGTGTATCTGTGTATCTGTCGGTGGCATCGTAGCTCTTAAACTAGTAAACCGATTTTAATTTAGTTTTCTTTGTTTGAAAGGTGGCTTAATCGAGAGTGTCGATGCGACCTAAGTTTGTCTACGTAGTATAAATTTTTCAAAATTATTTGTCTTCCCGTGGGATAAGCATATATTTTCTCCATGTAAATAATAAATCCCCTACCTTCTATTTACATTACACAGTGCACGAACCAATGTTACATTTACATTTAAATGGAACTACGAATTAATGTGAAGGTAAAAATTGGGTGCCAACTTTGTTGTTATTTGTGTCTGTCGATAACGCAATTGGCTGTTGGAGAATTGCTTATGTACGCGAGCTTAATACGTTTTTAAAATCCCTAGATAGATAAAATTTTGATATGCGGTGCAGTATTAAATTAAAACTGGAGTTAGATCGTATCAGTAAGCGCAGTGTAGGACGACCTCCAGCCCGCTGGACCGATGACCCGAAGAAGGTGGCGGGGAGCGGGTGGATGAGGAAGGCGAAGGACCGTGTTTGGTGGCGCGCCCTTGGAAAGGCCTAATAATATGTCCAGCGGTGGACGCATACAGGCCGATGGAAAAATTAAATTAAAAATTTAAAGTCATGAAAGCTTAACCTAGCGTAACTTTTGTGCACCCACTCGTATGTTTCATATCTTGCGACGGGGACCCAATAATGGAAGTTTAATATTAATTTACTTGTTTACTAAGTACGTGGATGGACCCTTATGTGGAACAACACGCGTTGACATATTGAGCCCTGTCATATCAGAGACAGCATCAAGACCGAGAGCCGCAGCAGAAATGGCTGAAACGACTAGCGGCACAAGCGAGGTTGTCACGAAGATTTTCGGATTTTCGAGTTTTAGTGCAAGATTTTTGTTTTCAATTTTTCACCCCGGTTAATTCCGTCATTTGATGTTAAAAAGGCAGGCTCATCTTTTACACAAAAGATCAGCCTGGCAGTTCAGCGTGTACATGCAGCCAGTTTTCTTGGCATGATTTGTACAACAATTAGATAAAGCTAGTTTTAAGTATTTGCATTAAAAAAAATAGGTGTAAGTATTTGAAGAAAAAACCTAGCATAAATGAACAAGTGTAAATTAAAAACTTATAACACCCCCGACAAGTGAAGGTTACAGTAACTAGAAAAGAGCTGATAACTTTCAAACGGCTGAACCGATTTTCTTGAATTATAGCTAAGAACACTTTTGATCAACCCACCTTTCAAACAAAAAGAAAAATAAACTAAAATCGGTTCATTAGTTTAGGAGCTACGATGCCACAGACAGATACACAGATACACACGTCAAACTTATAACACCCCTCTTTTTGGCTTTGGGGTTAAATACGGAAGTTTACTTGCTTATAATAATTTGAAATCAATATTATTGCAATAGTCGGAATCTAAAACTCGAAAAACTAGTTAAAAGGTTTCTGTTCTTGTAAGAGTTAAAAGGTTTATAACTCTAACTTAAGATAAAAGGGTGGATAAACGTTAACATCTTATGTGTTGCCTTACTCAATATTGTTCTCATATAAAATGTCGCTCTTGTTTTAAATCAATATACTTACCTACCCTTGGCAAGGCACTGAATATCGTCGTCTTAGAGTGAAAACCTCGGGAATGCATTTTTGCTCAAATTTATTTTATTGCGTTTCTAGGAAGAAAACCTCGCAACGCACATCCTGATCTGACTATGTTGATAGCCTAGAAATTTATTCACTCAATGAAAAAAAAAATCTATTCCCTGTAGTGGCGGGAGGCATTGTGGTCACTTCCTGTCACACTCATGACACCAAACACTCGTCACAATCATACCGACATTATTGTGTCGCCCGCAATTATTTTGAAGCGGCTAGCGGTTTTCCGGGATATGACATTTATTAAAACCGCCTCTGATTGTGCTTTTGCGGTGACGTTCTATTTGTACAAATCACTTTCAGGACACGCTTTGCTTTAAACTTTTAACAGGGCTCTCTCCGTCACTTACTCCATGCAATCGTAGTCCCAATTTAATGTGAATATTAAGCAACCAAAGTCCATGAAATTTTGCAGACTATTCTAGAAACTAATATCTGTGCCTGTTGTGTTTTAGATTTTTCTAAAAATTTGTAGTTTTAAAATTACAGAGTCTCAAAGATTTGTATGTGAATTTTTACGACCGCGAAACTTTGAAACTGAACATTTTAACGGATATCTGGAAAACCACAGGCATAGATTTTAGTTCCCGGAACGTTTCTACAAAATTTCATTGAGTGTGATTGGTTACTATTCAAATGAGAGACGAACTACGTTTGTATGGAGCGAGTGACGGAGAGACCCCTCTTAAGTTGTACGAATATTAGAGGCAGTGGTATCCCGCAAAATAGCCTAAACCTAACGGGTGAACAAAAATCCCAGCTGTTGAACTATTATTCCGCCTATTCTGTTTGTCTGTTTCTCTCTATTTTTGAGCTTAGATACATCTTTGAATGCAGCATGAGGTTAGATCATCGTAAATCAATGCGTTATAGCTCTTTTGGCTTGGTCCTGAAAACTTCTTCATTTGAGGCGATCAGTAGCAATTTCCTTCCAGCTCTCTCATATCCTTCTGGTTTATTCAACTCAACAATAAGAACATTTTACTATAGTTAGTAATATTAATGCAAGCACGTTGAATCGACATAAATGTAACTTAGCAGCAAATACCGTCTGAGAGCCCATAAATAAAGCTTATTGAACATCTAGAATATCGTCGTCGATGTAGAATAATATTATGTTCAAGTTCGATCATAGAGTTCGATAAACTGCAAAAGTGACAGAGTTAGAAACAATATTTTCTAAGAATAATCCTTCGTATAGTGCAGGAGTTGGCAGGCTGTTAAAAAATATATTATAGGTAAAATAAGGTGATATATGAAGGTGCAGGAGGTGCAAGAGTCTTTAGAGCTGCAAGAGGTTCCGTACCTGATGGAACCCAATTACTAAGCCTCTGCTGTCCATCCGTAAAAAAAATGACCACCACTTAAATAAGATAAAAAATTATAGATGTACCTAAGTTATTAAATTTAAGATGAATGACTTTTTTGAAAATAAATAAATTTGAAATTTGAAAAAAAAAAAATTGAAAAAAAATGAATAAAAAAGTGCATAGTGTTATTATCTTGCACGATGGTGCGGATCCCTTCATATGCAAGTCCGACTACCACTTGACTGGTCTGAAAAAATACTATGCGTGATGCAAATTGTGGCGAATTGCTCGCATTAATAAAATACTGATGACCTTAGTAGTGCTAATATCGATGTCAATCTTTGTCGACAATATCATCACACATAACATTTTATCAAAAAACTCAGTAAAATACACTTCCTTATGGCATGCATCTTCTGTAAATCGTCGCTTCTTATGCGACCACTTTTACTGTACACCGATAATATATTTGGTTTGCAGCCTGTCAACTTACTTGGTGATAAATCTTTAAAATAAATCTTCGGCATAACTTATAGATATCCATAAGTTCCGTTCCGTACCGTAGCTCAAGTTTCTGGAAGTTCCAAGTTTTATGAAAGCAAGTAGTTCCGAAGATCTTTGCTTAATATACAAGCAGATGAACGTTAAAAAATATTGATAGCATGTATACTCGTAGTATCTAACAAGAAAACTGCCGTACAGTACCTAATTCTAATATGCTTCACGATGAGGAAATGAATTAGCCAAATTGAATGTGCCTTATTTTTTAAAGAATTATATTTACATGTTATAAAATATACTTTAAATTACCTAACTAACCTAAGAGTTCTCCATAATTTTCTTAAAAGTCTGGCAGCACTTGGCAAGCGTAATGCCTAAATTATTCTCATTCTGAGAGACCTGTGCTCAGTCAGTTATGGACCAGCGATGGGTTAAAATAATGATGATGAAGACGTATAGCTTGTATATTTTATACGGGTAACCTAGTAGACCAGGTCGGGTAGTACAAAGAAAATGTAATTTATAAATAATTAATTTACAATATAATTACCTCGCTCACGTCGTTAGCCAACAACGACGCGAATTACCTACAGCTTCTGAAACCACGTTCGTTGACAATAATTAAAAGTGGCTTACTCTCGGCTTAAAATTGAAAATACGTAATAATTTTTAAAAGTTAAACATGTCGCGTTTTAACGTTGAGAATAATGAAGTACTACGTTGGTAACGATAAGCTGATTATTCATATTGTAATTTAAAAGTCCTAGGTAATATATTATTTAATAGCATACATAGGTAATATAGATATTTATTATTATTATTTTAGGTTCTGATTAGGAGCACATAGCAATTATAGCTCTCTTGAAATTGCATTAGGATTGATAAAACAATAGTGAAGTGAAATGAAGAATAAAAACTATTAATACTTGACTTTAATATTTTTTTTTAAGTTACCATTTCATTCGGTTAAATATCCATAATTTTCACTTTGTCTTTATTATAAACTAGCAACCCCCCTCGGCTTCGTACGGGTAGCTTATTACAGTTTTCGTAGGGATCCCTAATTTTTTGAAAGTGAATTATAGCATTATGTCACTCAGGAATAATGTGGCTTTCTGCTGTTGAAAGATTTTTCTAAATTGGTTCGGTAATACCAGAGATTAATCTCTTTAGGTATAATAGAGGGTGCCCGCGACTTCGTCTGCGTGGATTTAGATTTTTATTGATCCCGTGGGAAGTGGTTAATTTTCCGGGATAAAAAGTTGCCTATTTCGATTACAGGGACACAAGCTACTTCGGTACCTTTCATACAAATCGGTTAAGTGGATGGGTCTTTAGGAATCCCGCGGGAACTTTTTGATTTTCCGGGATAAGAAGTAGCCTATGTCCGTCCCCGGGATGTAAGCTAACCCTGTACCAAATTTCGTCAGAATCGGTTACAATGTTGGGCCGTGAAAAGGTAGCAGACAGAGAGACACACTTTCGCATTTATAATATTAGTATGGATGTAAAAGATAAAAATCAATTGCCGCCTGATTGACAGATCATTACCAATTATTCGATGGTTCGACCGTTTTGGTTGACTTTTCGTAGGTATTCTTAGTTTATTCTCAGGACAAGAGTTGTATAAAAGAATTGTTTTAGAAAATTTTCCTTAGTAAATTGTACCCGTGCGAGGTCGGGGCGGGTCGCTAGCTTAAAATATTTTCCTACAGCTTGAACAGTGTGAAATTAAATCTGATAAAGATGACCCTGACCTAGTGTGTTTGTCGTAACTTCTTATCAGAGATATTAAGATGTCTCTTGAATTAATTAAGGGGAACCTATTGAAAAGACCTAGGTTATATAAAACTATCGTCAAGAAATAACAACGGTTTTATCAAGGTTTCTTCAAGATCTCTATATTATCTTTTAGATCAACCTTCAAACTAATACAAAGATGATTTGAAACTAGCCAGGAAATACAGAGATTAGAATTATGTTGATTATTATAATTAATTTAATGATTCAACCAAAAAAGTAATAAATTATTACCTATTGTTTTAATTACTATGCCGGTATATTAGACTTTTTAAAAACAAAAACCGGCCAAGTGTGTGTTGAACTCGCACATGTAAGGTTCCGTACCATCGCATAGTGTTATTTTTTTTTGTTATGCAACCACAAATTCACGGTTCTCAGGTTTTCCCCTTCTTGTACTTTATAACATTGCTACGTTTTAAATTTCATGATCCCAGGTCAACGGGAAGTACCCTATAATAGGTCTTGTTTCCCTTGATGAGTATTCACAGACAGACAAACAGACAACGAAGTGATCCTATAGGTTTTTTTTCTGGAGATACAGAACCCTATAAATTAGGCTCTTAAAAAGTGTAAATATTACATATTTTGAGTAAATGATTTGAATTTTGAATTACCTACTCTCAGACAAACATCACGTGCTAGAGGTAACTCTGTATTTGTAAATAACCTGAGAATACCGCAATGTGGTTTTAATTTAATTGTTTATCCTATTTAACTTTACCAGCATATCCGTCCGGTAGGTACTTGTGCTTATAATGATAATACTCGTAATTATGAATTAAAAGTGCTCTTTAACGAATGTTCTGACATACTGTGTTTGTTATTGAACAGCGGGTTTATTTTTATCCGAAAAAACGGCAAAACCAAAAGGACGGGTTATGATTTTAGAAGTCTATTTAGCATAGTGTGTTCAGTGTGTGTTCATGATATGGCAGTTGCGTATCATTTGAATTTCCAAATAAACAAAAGTGGATTTATTAGCGACAAAAAGAGGGTAGATGTGACATTGACCGATGGTGTGGACGCTGCCAAGCAGCCATTAGTCCAGCACTGCTTTGTTTTGCTAGCAACACTGATATTAATGGTTTCTAAAGAATGTGGGCGTGATTCTGCTATCCATCCATAATATTATAAACTAGCTGATGCCCGCGACTTCGCCCGCGTGGATTTAGGTTTTTCGAAATCCCGTGGGAACTCTTTGATTTTCCGGGATAAAAAGTAGCCTATGTGCTAATCCAGGATATTATCTATCTCCATTCCAAATTTTAGCCAAATCTGTGCAGTAGTTTTTGCGTGAAGGAGTAACAAACATACACACACACACACACACACACACATATACTTTCGATTTTATAATATTAGTGTGATAGTGTGATGCGAAAGTGTGTCTGTCTCTCTGTCTGCTACTTTTCATGACTCAAACGCTGAACCGATTTTCTTGAAATGAGGTACAGAGTTAGCTTACATCCCGGGATCGGACATAGGCTACTTTTTATTCCGGAAAATCAAAGAGTTCCTACGGGATTCTTAAGAGTCTATCCGTTTAACCGATTTATATGAAATTTGTTACAGAGGTAGCTTACGTCCCGGAAATTGACTTCGGCAATTTTTATCCCGGAAAAGCAAAGAGTTCCCGCGGGATTTTTAAAAAACCTAAATCCACGCGGACGGAGTTGCGGGCATCATCCTACTACATAAATAATTCCCAGAAAAGTTCTCTTAAAATGTTTAAAGGCGAAACGCATTTTTAGTACCATTACTGTTATTTACTAGACACAACCAACTTTATTACATTTGTCACTGTCTGTATGGTCGTTGCTTCATTACTGAAAATCTCAGTCCTGGTGGAATGCCAGTCTCGAACGAATAAATTGTCCCGTACGGCTTGTCGTTAGGAATACGTAAAATACAAATACAATTTATTCAGCCAGTGAAAGGGTCGGCGTGGTTGTTTATTTTACTGTGAAAATGTGTGTAGAAAGTAACATTTAAAAACTTTCAAGTTACTTAATTGAATATTTACCAAGTGTAAATTAAAAAAAATAACACCCCTGACAAGTGAAGGTTACAGAAACTAGAAAAGAGTTGATAACTTTCAAACGGCTGAACCGATTTTCTTGGATTATAAGTAAAAACACTCTCGATCAAGCCACCTTTCAAACAAAAAAAAACTAAATTAAAATCGGTTCATTAGTTTAGGAGCTACGATGCCACAGACAGATTCATAGATACACAGATATACAGATACATACGTCAACACCTCAAACACCCCTCTTTTTGGGTCGGGGGACGGTCGGAGGTTAATAAAATTTCAAATAACACAAGTACAATTCAAAAATAAACGTACCTATGTTAAAATGATTTAATCCTTAAGCACTTACATGACATTATTATAGTTAGTTGTAAAATAAGTACAAAAAATATTTCATCTTCTACCATGGCACCTTTGTAGGCAATTTTTTACTTTGGAGACAACGCCAATAAATCAAATGCTGGTAAAAATGGCAAAAGTTTTATTTTTAATTAGTTATATATTAATTATATTATTAATATTTTCCAATAACTAACGCTTGCATTGTTATACCTTCCAATGAAAGTGGTCAAAGCCGCGCAAAAGCTTAGTCGAATATTATGAGGAAAGTTAAGCGAAAGTTGGGAAAACAATGAAAAACTGTCGCGTATAATAACGAACTCCGTTTATAATTTTCTATTTTAAAAGCAAACTCAACTGGAAACTAGTTTGCTTGTACTGGTATCTAGTTTGAAGATAATTATCTCTTCGCTGTTTTATATAGAAATAAATTTCTTTTAATAATAGGTACTTCTTTGTGTTTCTTGTTGTAGTTGTTCACGTAAAGGTTACAAGTTAAGTATTTTTAAGTAACTATTAATTGCTCTATGTATTATGAGTACTATATCATTGTTCGTGTACCTTAAACACGAGTCCATTTCTGAAAAGCTCTAAAGTTACAAAAAATATGCGACATTAAATTCTAACTTCACATATTCGACACTGAGTCAAGGTCACTTGTCAGGGTTTTGCCGTCACTGCACTCACGGACAAAACGCGCTCGTTTTCTTCTACAATCCATACAATACCCTTAGATTTGTAAGGGGTTCCCCTCCTAATAGTTTTTGATACAATTTACGCCTGTGATATGAAATACTGCACTTATCCCACTCGGGCAAGTATCCTGGAATTCAGTGTTTATTAAAAAAACGTACCTAAAGAATATCCTCAGCAATGATATTACACAACGCAGAGAAAGACATTATAAAAAAAATTATCCACGTGGAAACATTTCTTATTCAAAAATAAAGACTACGCTTGAATGCACGGATTTAACTAAGTGGTTACGCGAATAAAGTCGCCAGACCCGAATAGCCCTTGAGAAAATTTCGTCGCCCTCACTCCCAAGTGGAAAGTGAAATAGAAGGTCACTGTAAAGTAGACACCTAAATCTCAATGGCCCACATTGTTTGACGAAAATATTCTCTAACATTTTCCCAGTAAAAATATGAAGGCAGACTAACCGACACAGCTCATTGAGTTTTGTAGCTGAAGTGGCAATGAGCGGGGCGCATACTCGTCGTTCGAAGAACCGATACGTTGGCGTCCCCAAGGCGTTGGGAATGACCTCGCACTGGAAAACGCAGTGTTAGCAGACCTTTCATCTCGTGTAAGATTTAGCGACACTTATAAGGCCACAATATGTCTTTATTTACTTACTTTATTTTATTTGTTACGGAACCGCCCACAGAATTACCTACACACTTAAATTACATAATAATATGCCTTGAATTCTATTAATCTTAATAACAAAAGTTGTTTAGTAAATATATCTAACTATCTCATCATAATAAAAACACATAATGAAAGGGGTTTAAGAACAAGGTTTTCATACCTTTCTGCGTATGATGTTAAGTAATTTAATGGTTACTTATGTATGATAATCTGTAATAGTAGGTGAAACCGTCGGACGTCATGTTGTGGTCATGTTCTCCTCCAAACATCAAAACCCATCGCTTTACTAAATTGGATTAACATTGTTGTAAAACCACCTAGTAAGAAATAATTTTTAGAAATTTCACCTGAGTTAAACTGCCGCCACAGTCATCTGATTGTGATAATAATTAATAATAATTGAAGTCTCTCTCAAAAACTTAACGGTTGTGAGATAAATTGGTACAACAATCGTTCTGTTTATCCACGCCAAGAACAATTCTTTTTGAGAGAAAAAGGGGACGTTTAAAAAAACAAGGTTCAAATTTCAAACATTTTGTCAAGAAAGTTTTCACCTGAAAAATTACAGAACGTTTATTCAGAAGGGGCGTTGCTCACCCCCATAAAAATAAAATCTCGCAACATCAGACGTCAATTCCTGCTTTAAGCATACAATCTGGCTTTAATGTTTCCTTTCAGGCCATTCTATTCAACTTGGAGGTTTAATTTATCCCGATTTGCCGGCTTTTAACAAACTCAAGGAACTAGAAGCTATTAGCTGCGAAGGAAGTACCGTGAAGTTGAAGTTAAGATACCTATAGCGAGCATTAAGGAATTATTCTCTGTTGCTTTTAAAAATATTTGTTCTCTTTTTTTTAAGAAAATCTTTACTGGAAACGTTTATGACAAGAGAATATTGTAGGCATTTAGGTATTCTCAGAATTTCATCTCTTTTAATATCAAGCCGCGTTCATAGCTATAGAAATTTGCGTTTTGCGTCGTTATTAGGGAATACCATTATTATTTCAACATGTCTATAATATACCGACCGCCACGATTGCAACAGGTCTAACGTCTAACGTATTGGTCTTCTTCCTTTTTCCTTTGTAGTCACATCGCTCAATGTTGAGGGTTATAACCCCTACCCATTCATCACATAATGGTAGGAGTTCTAATAATAAGGCAGTGGGTTCCCAGATACTTCAGCATGCTACTCGACTAAGAGATCGAGAATCGATTTTAAGGTTTTATAGTTATTATCGGATGTTAGTGATAATAACCGAGACCAACCGCTTGACGTGCTTTTTGATACACAGTGAAAACGAAAAGAAAAAATTCGGACACCCGAATTCGGTCACCCATCCAGTTACCGACTTGATGCGTAGTAAATTAATAATATGTGTTGTCACAACACCTCTCAATATAAATTGGCACTGTAACAAGTGTAAATTAAAAATTTATAACACCCCCGACAAGTGAAGGTTACAGTAACTAGAAAAGAGTTGATATCATTCAAACGGCTGAACCGATTTTCTTGGATTATAGCTAAGAACAGTCTCGATCAAGCCACCTTTCAAACAAAAAAAAAAACCAAATTAAAATCGGTTCATTAGTCTAGGAGCTACAATGCCATAGACAGATACACAGATACACACGTCAAACTTATAACACCCTTCTTTTTGGTTCGGGGGTTAAATAGAGATATAAGTAGAGGTAAAAGGTAAAGGAGAGCTTTCTTAGGTAGGTATACCTATTATAATAACAATATTTCAATTAAACAAGCATTTGCGCCTAAAAATAGAAAAGGCAGGCTATCAATCAAGCTGATAATATTTAGGAGTAACCTTTGAACGGCGTGACAGGCGCCTGAAAGGAATATTTTGATCAAATTTTAAACGGTCACCGTTATTATTGATAAGTTAAAATATTAAAAACTTTATAACACCCCCGACAAGTGAAGGTTACAGTAACTAGAAAAGAGTTGATAACTTTCAAACAACTGAACCGATTTTCTTGGATTATAGCTAAGAACACTCTCGATCAAGCCACCTTTCAAACAAAAAAAAAACCAAATTAAAATCGGTTCATTAGTTTAGGAGCTACGATGCCACAGACAGATACACAGATACACAGATACACATGTCATACTCATAACACCCCTCTTTTTGCGTTGGGGGTTAAAAATAGCTTTACCTCACTTCGGTTAGGTTGAAAATAACCATAAATCCACCTTATACCATATACCAAATACCAATCCTCTAATATTATTCCCCTCTATTACTATGAATATGAGATGCTTTCAACTACATATTCATTGTTAGTTCTTTAGGCCACAATTCCCATTGCCAAATACAAGTATAATACGCGACAGATTAAGATGACAATTGGGGTATATGAGGCGGGGGGGACGCCTCGCAAATCCGCAAGTTATCCTGCGGTCACCCTTTGGCTCACCCGCAGCGCGGTGGCTGTGCGGGTGTGCGGGGTGTCCCCACCTCGGTTGCCATCTCAACCTGTCGTGCACTGTACACTGTACAAAATTGTACACGCAGTGCATAAATTTCAAAAATTACATTTTAACGAAAGCGAAAGTAATTTTACAAACGAAGGAACTTTTGCAAACATGTCTTTGCTTAGAGACTGGAAAATTTTCGCACTCAACTTGCTCAACTTTGCTCATATTTCAACATTTTCCGTATTACGTTTATTTTTTATTAATTTTACAAAACTTACTCGTACCTGACTATATTGTCAACTAGCTGAAACCCGCGACTTCTAGCGTGTAGACTTAGGTTTTACAAATAACATATAGTTAGAAATCCCTAGAATTCCCAAACAGAACTGATTGGGAATGACAACCACCATTTTGCAGATAATGGAAAAGTCCACTGAGTAATGGCTATCTCCCAATTTTTTTTTGAGCATTAGATGAAAAAATGTAGTGGTACTGTGAGGTTGGAGCTTACTTAAATATATGAACTCATGCTTGTTGTAATTTAAATATTTTCGAGAGGTAATATGAAAGGTAAATAACATAATGACGCTCTTTACAGGATGATTAAGGTATGATTATATTTAAGGTGGGCTTAACTGTGAAGATCTAGTGGTTGGAGCGTTTAAAAAGGGGTCAGGAAAGGATTTCCTTTTGTGCCCTCAACTCATATTTTTAATTTACGGAGAGCACACTCTGAATAGCGATTTTAGTGGAGATAACAAGATTAGATTTAATGTGGTGTGAACGTAATACACCTACGAGTAAGTAGTACGTACGTACACAGTCTGACGCATGCACCCACGCATACACACGCGAACACACATACACACAGTCACCGTGTCTCCTCTAAAGACATAGCATTAGGGGGCACAGAGAGGATATGTCGTAGTCACTTCGAAAATCTTGAAAATACCTATTGTATAATGCATCATTATCTCCACCACTTATACTATCTGTAAAAAAAGTCGTGTAAGCTATGTCTTATATCGTACAATTACTTCGTGTTTGTACGAATAACCAATTTATTTTGGTTTTGTTACAGTATATGCTACGGTAATGAAGTCCCGTCCATTAATTTGTTTGTTACATACGCATCCCTAAATAACAACGTTAAAGTCAACCGAATAAAAGTTCTTCAATGAAAAAGAAAGTTGGAAATCTTTCATGCGAACGTAATAACGAATGTTAATGAGGAGCTTAATAGAAGGATATACTTTTGCTTTTTTTAGGGGTCCGTACGCAAAGGGTAAAACGGAGCCTTAACAATGTTTCTCTGCGTTTTTCTGTCCGCGTATAGATATTCGATTAAAATATTTTTCATAGAGGCTTCCATAACTACATGAAAAATGAGCCGAAAAAAAATCTTACCCTGGCATGGTGGTATCAGTGGCTAGAGCTCATTGAGTGAGTAGGTACGAATATCTTTTATTCGTTTTTATGTAAAAAAAAACGGCATGGAGTGTTTTTAGACCAGTTTTTGTGTCAGGGTCTATCTCAAAAACCGTAGTAGTTAGAAATGTGAAATTTCGGTATATTGTATACCTTATACTGTATTTAAATAACAAATACTGAAACTAACGATTCATAAAGTAGTTAGTAAGCTGCGACCAAAACATAGTTATGCAAGTACGGAACCCATAAAAGATCGAGGTCTGACTTATACTTGGCTGCTTTTTACTAATAGCTTACAGAATCTATAACGGCGTTCCATTATTTAATGGCTGAATCGTTACCAATTGGTCATTGAAGAGAAAAATCGCTTATCCAGTGCTGAACGCGGAAGGATCTCTCTTCCGCATTGTAGTCATATTCCTAGTCCTTTTATTAATCTCTTCTTGACTATAACGAGCGTATTATAAGTATTAAATTCAACTTGCTTTATGATTTTTTCCCATTATGATTTTATACTTTTTGAAGTGAAAACTGCGTGCATTGGGCGATTTTGGTATGGTTGAAAACTTTAAAATCGCGTCACCAACATGCTCGGATTGCCAATAGATGTAAAAAGTATCTAATTCTAATGGTTTTAGTTTACAAAATGTGAAATTTTAATTCTTGGTACTACAATTTATTTGAAAATCTATGAAAAACCACTGTTACAAAATTTAAAACTATGAAAGTTTTAAGTTTTAACTTCTGTCGGTAGTTCCCACTGACTGTTAACTTTTTTTTGTATTTTGACGTTATCCTTATTCTGAAATTATTCAACAAATTGGATTGAAATGCGCTGACGATCCTAGGGAATTGACAAAAGAGTATGCAAATTAAATTCCCGACTGGCGAAATTTAAGAACGTCGTTTCGACAAAGAAATCCGAATACAAGAGTTCCTAATAATACGATTCTTAAACAGTGCTTTTATCATATTGAACGTTTTTCTTTAGAATATCTCAATTGATATGCAATTTTGCATGAAAAAGGTAAATTATAAGCATTTAATGTTAAAGGAATTTAATGTTAAAATACGTTTTGTAAATAGAAACTTTTCTCACTGATTGAATTTCCAGAAAATACCACTACCTTAACAAAAACCAATCAATGAGAAAATAATTTATTTGATCTGGACAAAACCATGGATTTTTTGAAAGTAATATATGAGCATATTTCGGTTAAATACTACATATAAAAGCCTATAGCATATAGCGTGAGTGCGTAGATGAAAATTTTGGTCCTATTATAAAAATCACTTATTATAATATAAGAAGTTTCATGTAAAAAAGCGTATCTTACGCTCCATCGTTATCTCAATTTTCCTTGAAAAGAATAAGACATTTTGTTGTTTTCTTTTAGTAGATAATAATAATATATTCTTATAAGATAAAAACTTTTTCTCCTATAAGAAACCCACGGGAAAGTACAAAGACTAACTATTAATGAGTAGTATCTATAGATTTTTCATTTTTCCACCAGCTAGATCAGTATCAAAATTACTCTTTATATAGAAATAAATAAAAATAAAGTACAAATTCTCCAGAGCCGGAGCCCCAGCCTGTCAACTACATTTTACTCTAAAGAGCTCATAGCATGATAAGAGGCAATCTCCATTGCCCTAAGTGCCATGACGTCTTCATGGAAGCCATTAGCGATTAATGTGACACCAGCTCATTAATTCTTACAGTAATGCACCCGTCTGCGATTTTTTACACTAAAGCTGCATTTCGTTGCTAAACCTTGATTATGAAAAAAAAGTTTATCATTTTTGTAGGGTTTCGTAATACCTAAAACAAGGAATCCTTATAGTTTCAGTCTGTCTGTGTGTCACAATTCACAGCCATTTTAAAAATAAACTGTAATAGCTGCAAAGCTGAAATTAAAGTACAGTTATAGAAACCTGTTAACACTACAAAGAAGCATATTTGAATTTTGAAAGAAAACCTGAACATGAAAAGCGAGAGTTTTAAGAGAGACTTGATTTGATATAATATCATAGTCTCATCTTATTTAAAAAAAAAGACTCAAAATAGGAATTTAAGAAGAAATACATTTTAAAGCAGAATAATAAAATATAAGTTAAACCGTATGTCAACATAAACATACATAATAGAAATAAAAAACTATCATCCTTGGCATACATGCGAGCTCTTGCTGGGTTTGAAGTAGCACTTTTCAGACCGAAAGTAAGTGACCTAATTGGCTCGACACTTTCTCCTCCAAAGCCTTTATATACGGCTGTAAATTAAACTCTAATTCTAACGAGTTTCTTTTAATTAAGCTGATTTAAATCTTGTTTTAATAGTTTCAAAGAATAACTTATTTTAGTATACCTTGTCAAGTTTACCTTTTACTAATACCTATTACAAATAGAGCTACTTTTAGATAACATTTGTATGATGCAAGTCTCTTTCTGTCTGAGTTGAATTCCTCATTGCTTTCTTCCTTTCCTTTCTGAGGGAAGTAATGTCCCTTCATAAAATCATACATATATAAGACATATATATTAATAGCAGGAGTTTTTATGGGAGGAGTTTGTAAAGTGGTGATAATAAAAAAAAGAATACGCGGCTGAGTTTGTTGTGGGCTCTTCTCAGACTTGGGCGCGTTTGGAAGCCTCGTAGCTGAAGTTTTAAGTTACCTAATTAATTATCACCACTATATCGTACAAATTTAACAATTTTAAAATTTAACAAACCATCAAAAGGAGTACAATAGTACCTACTTTAAATAAATGATTTTGACTTGACTTGACTTGATAATAATGTGAGTGCCTGACTCTACCAAGACTTCTTTTTTGTTAGTCTTTTTTATCCATTGTTGGACATAGGTCTCCTGAGGCCTTTCTTCCCAGTGTTGGGCGAGCATACTCCAAGTTTTCCCCGCAAGCTTAGTGATGTCATCGGACCAAGATGTTTTTCGTCCAACGCGGCTGCCTTTCTACTAAGACTAAATAACAATGTGCATGGAAGGAATTTAAATTCTGATCTTCAAAGTTGGTCACTTAAAATCCGACTTGGGGCAATAATCCGGTAGAGGGTGCAGCAAATTCACTTTCTTTTAAGTGGAAGTGTGTACTACAACACGTAAAAATAATATTTTTATCATGAAATGTTTCTTGCTGGTTTTTATCGGTAGGAAAGGAAATCCCAAACCAGGTAGATTCAACTGACGATTCGGAAGCACTTTCAAAAAGTTTATTTGAATAAAAACATTTCCTTTTCCTGTTTTTTTTTTTTTTACAACACTTTCGAGCATTTCCAAAGAGAGTTTTGTCTTAGAGCAATATATCCAGACGTCCTTGTAGAAGTACCCATTAATTAAAGAGAGCAGATGGTCCCAAGAAAGTTGCAATTACTCGGAAAAAGCAGCGTTGAAGGAAAAATGTATCGAGATCATTCGTTTAATAAAATGAGAAAATCGACGACAGCTCTTATGTTCTTGTCATTATTAAAAGATAACAATGGTATTGCTATTGAGCTTGAATTTGAATCCTCTTCAGTGATGTGCTAGCCGACTCGCCCCGGCTTCGCACGGGTTGGCTTTGCAATCCTAATACCTATATGTACTAAATTAATATGACTGCGTGAAATGATTCAAATATACCTAATGGTGAAAGTAGCCCGTCACCGAAATTACTGAGCACTACAGAAACGATTCTTCTCTCAGAATGAGAAGGGTTACGCCAGGCGTCGTCAAGTAGTTTTAAGTGGGGTCCGAATACTGCTCAAATTTTTTATCGAGGTCCAGAAAAAACTGCGAAAAATTACACTGACAGTCTTGAGCCAGTTTATTATAGTTTGGTTCACGTGAGGAACAGCAAATGCGAAAATTATAATCCTCTCAAAGTGCTTAATGCAAAATGCGTACAAGTTAAACTTTTTAATTCATTAACTATTATAGATACCTACTAGGTATTAAAAATATTCAGCGGTCCAAGATTCAACTGCTGGCTTAGACGAGAGTCCACCACGCTAACCAAATGCGGATTGGCTCACTTCCCACAACATTGAGAACACTATGGCGAACTCTCAGGCATGCAGTTTCCTCACACTATTAACTTTCTCGCCAGTAAAGTAAGTGATAATTATTTATTAATTACAGGCACATACCTACTCAACTCTGAAAAGTTACAGGCGATAAAAATATTCAGAATTTTTTATCACATGAATACTATTTATTAGGTATTTTTACTAACATAATATTTTTGCCTTAGAAACCTACCTACTTTTAAAAGACCCAAAAATTTTACGATAAAGCAAAAACAATGTAACATACTAAAATGCATTATTTGAACATTGTAGATTGAAGTGTTACAGAGCAAGGCCGTTTACTACCGATTTATCGTTTTCGGTAAGCAGCCATAAACTTTACTTGAACTATTTCAAGCATTTACTTACGATACCTTCATAAAACTAACGGACGGGCGAAACTAAGTATGTTGTAGCGAATAGAACATAAAAATCATAAAATGTAAGAGGAATAGGTATAGAGAAATACTTTACAACTTCTAATGGCTTTTTGATATCAGATATCAATTACGACGTTTAAAATCGGAAGCTTCAAGGCAACGCTATAATTATGTATTGTTTTATTGAATATTAGAAGAAGACCCTAATACAGGAAACTTTTGTTTGATACAAAAATAGTTAACCTCTTAAAATAATTAAGGAATTGAATAGTTCGGGTGGCTTGCTTGGTGGCTGGCTTTTCCTGCATGTTTTTCAGTGGGAGGGCGGGCGGTGCATGTCGCATGCTGCATTTTGCACCATACAGATTTCTTTGGTTTGGCGGATTATAGCAAAATAGGCTTTTGGATATTTGTATATCATGGACTTCCGCAAAATAACGCCTGCTTCTATACTACATTTAAAAATATAATTGAAACAAGTCAATTTACTTACTTTTAAGTTAAACATTTGTATCATTCCTACCTATATACAATATCCTACTTCATAAGCTAATATCAAAATTACAAATGTGAAAGTATGTTTGTTTGTTGTTTCGTCCTTCAATCACGCCGCAAAAAAGCAATAGATCAACGTGATATTTTGCATGGATGGTAGATAAGACTTGAAGAGTGATATAGGCTACTTTTTCCCTCGGTCCATCAAAGAGTTCCTAAGGGATTTGTAAATGCTTACATCCATACGTACGAAGTCGCGCGCATCATCTAGCCAAACTATAAAATCGATTGATCCTCAACCTATTACCTCAGCATCATGAGGGTTGAAAATTTTGAATTTGAGAATTTACCTACAATCTTATTTACAGATTTATTTGTTGTAAAATACTTTGATATTTGCGTTTTTTATACTTCTTATTTACAATCGGCAGATCCATTATCGTCTTTGATCAACAAGGTTCTTCATGAATAGGGGTTTGTGGATGAAGCCCACGACTTCATGCGCAAACCCCGATAAACTAGTAGGTATATCACACTAATATTATAAAGGTGAAAGTTTGTATGTGTGTATGTGTGTGTGTGTGTGTGTGTGTATGTTTGTTACTCCTTCACGCAAAAACTACTGGACGGATTTGGCTGAAAATTGGAATGGAGATAGATAATATCCAGGATTAGCACATAGGCTACTTTTTATCCCGGAAAATCGAAGAGTTCCTACGGGATTTCAAAAAACCTTAATCCACGCGGACGAAGTCACGGGCATCATCTAGTATCGTATATATGTATAAAGAAGACTTTCTTGTTATATATTTGCGTCATAAACATTAATGACTCGTTAGTTTGTTTCGGAAGGCTTTGGGAGTAACTTTGCTCTCAACAAGTCATAACGAGGCAGGGCGTAAGTTCCATCAACTACCCTGAAGTGTCAATTCACACTTAGAACCCGTCTTAATTGGAAAATAAATTTATGAACAGCTTTTGGTTAATCTACTTTAAGTGAGCTATGCTATATACCATGTACTTATATAATACTAGATGATCCGCGCGACTTCGTCCACATGGATTGAGCTTATTCAAAATCTTGTGGGAGCTCTTTGTTTTCCCGGGACCAAAAGTAACTCATTATAATATGCCTTTCGCCGGGATGCAAAGTACCAAATTTCGTCAAAATCGGTCAAACGGATGGGACATGTAAAGCTATCAGACGCCGAGTGAAGGTCGGGGTCGCCCAGGTATTATGCTATTAATTAGAGGTATTAAATAGTGAACTCATCATTTTGGAACTGGTCCAGTAGCATAACTGGCGGTCCAAATTACCGTCACCGTTGAATATTAACAGATAGTCAATAAAAGAAAAATGAGTCGCTCAACTAAGGGTTTAACTTTGGATCAAAATTGTAGGTACCTACAAGTTTAGTATTCATACATTCATTATGTTAATCAGGTATGAATACTAAACTTGTGGGCATGTTTCCGGGATACAATCTATGTCGATTACCTACCCATCAAAATCGGTGCATAGATGGGCCATGAAAAGGCAACGGACAGACAGAGTTTTGCATTCATAATATATCGTAAAACTGGGATATTAGTGTGGATATCGTTGAACTAACATAACTTATGTCGTTATATCCAAATCAACCGCCCTTGTAGCTTCATATGACACAAGTATTTTAAATACTTATCTTGTTTCAGTCCAGTATAAAGGAAATAACACTAAAAGCAAACGATATTTTTTCCGGCAGTGATCTTGCAAAGGGCATTGCACGAGCCAAATCGCTTTATTCGGCGTTTTTTTGGCTGAACTTTACAATTCATGCTCAAGATATATTACGTTTATATCTATTTTTTATTTCATTAAAATGTTAAATACAAATATTTTTAGCGGATCTATCGTAAATCTACCTAATGTTTTTTTTTTTAGCTGACTAACAGACAACAATGACTTTTAGTTGAGCACTAGATATAATAGAATAGGAGGCAAGCGTTTTAAATAGAAGGATCACCGGTATGTACCTACCGCTTATTATTATCATTTGCCTATTCAAAAACTAAATATTAGGTCGTCCTTGAGTTAAAAAGGATGATTTGTCAAAAGATAATTCCCTTTATCATAATTCATAAGGCTCCTTTTCTCAGTAGGTTAGAGTTCTTGAAAGAATTTGCCGTTTTCTCATAATTTCTATAAAGTTCTGTAATGCTAAGTCAAGGGCCATTGTGGAAAGAAACAATGTATTTGCCGTTCAAATACTTGCTAGACTTTAAAGCTCGAAACACACTCAACGCGACGACTGCGCTCGGCAGTGCAATACGATTGCAAGAAGTTGCACATCAAACTGACTGACTGACTCCTGACTGCAGGAGTGAGGCTCCAGCATGTTATTCGTAGTGTAAAAATGCCTTAATGCTATTCCTTGTATTACAACCTTTAGAAGCTTGAGGGGCATGTAGTTATAAACTCGTAACAGCGTCATATCACAGTCATATCGTGGGCATCTGATACAAAAATCCTGAGGTTGAGTATAGGTAATCTTTTATAATATTTATAACAATATGATTTACAAATAATTTTCAGATTTGCCTTTGCATACACTTAAAAAATGACGTGTAAAATAACACAAGTAGTACAAGTTGTCCTAAATAAATTAAAATAATATCAGTTAGGTATGTATCGTTTCGCGGTCTATTTGTTTCAGGCTTAGCTCGTAGGTCTAACAACTAAGATAATTAGTGGTATTATAATAAAACTTGTAATAAGCTTAAATGTCAATATAGAGCAAAGTCATGATGGGATTTATTTTAAAACAAAACTGAATTACCTACATTTTTTATTAGAATGTTTCGAACTTTAAGTATGTATCTTATAATATACTAGCTTATGCCTGACTTCATCCGCGTGGACTACACAATTTTAAAACCCCTATTTTAACCTCCTACTGGATTGAATTTTCAAAATTCCTTTCTTAGCAGATGTCTACGTCATAATAGCTAATGCATGCTTTTCAGCTCGATATATTCAGTAGTTTGAGCTGTGCTTTGACAGTCAGTCAGTCTGTCAGCTCTTCCTTTTATGTAGTTATGTATTTAAAAATTATTACAGTTTTTGATATTTCATTACATCTGTAGCTTTAGAAAATTTAACTTCTTTCCTCGGCATTTTGCCAAAGCAGTAAGTAACATTTATATCAGATATCAGCCTACACAATTGGCAACATCGTCAATTTGACGGTATAGAGTTCTGATCGAATATCATATTATTAGGATCTACAGTTTTGGAGTCTTAGTTCTATTTGATTAAAATATGGTTATTACTAGCTGTGCCCGCGACTTCGTTCGCGTGGAATAGTGACTTTTCGGCAGCATATACTCTGTACGTTAAAAATGTTTGCCGTGATTCTTTAAATTGACATAACTTTTTTATTTATTAACCGATTGACATGAAATAAACACAAAATGTTAAGTAAAGCTTACTACAATATATTAGTGAAAACCGTATCTAAATCGAATAAGCCGTTTCTGATATTAGCGTGCACAAACACACAGACAAACAGACAAAAATAAAATTAATTACAATTTCGGGTTCGGCATCGATATAATAACAACCCCTGCTACTTTTTTTTTATATATTTCCATTGTACAGACACCACTTTTCTACAATTTTATTATATGTATAGATAATATCATCATAATCGAATAAAAGCTACATAGAAGTCCCTTCATTACCTTCTACACATTTTTATTATTATCACCATTATTATGGATATTTTGAGAGATATAGGTAGTTTTACTCATTCGATGATACAAGTTAAAATTATAAAGAAGATTCAAACGATTGATATATTATTACAATGTATTATTTCGGTCATAAAATAAAAGAAAAGTCAGTAGGTAAATGCAAAAAATATATTTAGTCCTAAGTATTAGAGGAACGAAATATTGCTCATTTAATTAATTAATCCAAAATTGAGCTTTCAATATTGCATAATTTGCAAATGAATGTGCTCTAAGTATGATTTTCAACCGTATTTGAGCAACAAGTAAGATAAACAGATAATAATTATTAATTACGCTCACCACAATCACGTTGAGTGGGTTGATTGAAAATCCAAGTTTGTTGAAGAGAGAAAAGCCAGACGTGCAGGAAAATTATTATTCATAATATTATTATGTTCATCCTGTACAGTTTAATACTGTTTGTAATTATTCCATTCACTTTTAGATGAAACAAAAATTTGTGATTATAAATATTGGACTCAATTCAATTTTGGTTTTAAACAGAAAAGACACGCTTTTCGAACTCGTGAGATGAGAAGACACTTATGATATTTTTTTCTAACTCTATCACCTGTATCAACGACTAGGTTTTTAATAGTTTTGAATTAGGTGTGTGCCTACTTATTATTGGAAAGTTTACATCAAACCTCTATATCACAGTTTCTATTGTATTCTACACTAGAAGGGCCATTCCAAACAGTAATCTTAAAGCTGACAATATTACTATGACACCAGCCATCAAATTCTAAGCAAAAGGAACCTGCTAACCGCAATTGTTTGGAAATATAAGGTCCTCGAATTTTGGAAGCCTATGATAGCAGATTTAATAAATAACAGTAATGCAGCATTCCGCTTTTGAATCCACGTAACAAACGGCCCGCAATTCAAATGACACTAAATTGATGATTCTAGAGCACTGCTTGAACCTATTGTTCACTGTATGCCTCCGAATGTTGTATTGTTTACCCTGTTTTGGTTTAATTGTACACGTCACGTTATAATACTTTTGGAAGGGTGTAACTCAAAGGTTTAATCTCTATGCTTTAAAATGTAAATATCTCTAAAGAGATAATATTTATACAGATATAAACTCGCGAGCGTTGCTAATGGAATACTGGAGGTTAAGGTAAATATTATTTTAACTACCAATCAAACTAACTGCTGAAGGCTTTCATGCAATGGTCCGTTCAAAATCCGAGAAAATACGGCTCGAAATAGATGAACAGGTAAACTAAACAACCGCATTTTCTCGAATTTGGGACTGTTTTAATACGAAATCGGCTCGAATTGGATGACTAGGTACACAATCGTCCTAATATAACTTGCGGCTACCTTACTAATTTCATTTGAACATTGTTTTCAACTGTTCTATATAATTGACAAACAAACTGGACGTAGGCTACCAAACTAAACAAACTTGTACTGTCATGTGAACTAAGCAAGAAAGTTTATATTCATTTCCATTGCGAAATTAGTTTAGGTATGTATATACAGAAACAAATAAAATAACTTTGACGATCCATAAGTATAAATAACTTTGTTTAGGAAAACTAAACCAGGGACTATGAGTTATGTTTTACACTAATTCTTGTAAAATATTCTAAACTATATAATGCCCGTGACTTAGTCTTATTACAAGGATTTGGATTTTTGTGTTATTATTGAAAGATCCCATGCGAACTCTATCTATACCCATCTCTGGCTTGCAATATGTCAAATTTGTATATGGATGGGGCGTAAAAGGGATAATAGACAGACAGACATATTTTAAAATGTATGATATTATTATCAATGTAATATGGATAAAATCCTTATAGAGATCTACAAAGCCTAGACCTATTATGCAATACACAAACAAACACGGACTGAAACTTTAATTACTGTTTACAGAAAAATAGAAAATAAAGCTTATCTTTTATACCATAATCAATCAATAAAATGAAACGGCAGGTCAATTATTTGAATGAATCAAAGAATAAATAAATGTCCTTTACCATTTACTTAAATTCGAATATTGTTTTTAAACTTCACAAAATGAATGTATCAAAAAGGAATATTGAAAAACTGATTGCAATTTAAAATATTTAACAACTTGTAATAATGCACTTGTTATACAAAATATTTTATTCGCAAAAGAATAAATAGGTAGTAGGTAGTACAACAAGTTTTTTACAAAAAATTCTTTGTATTTAATAAAAATGGAAATTGAGTTTTCAAAATGTTATAAAATACTAAATGATGCCCAGACTTGGAAAGATGTCGGTTTTTACAGATCCCTCTTTGATTTTCCGGCATACAAAATAGCCTATGCATTAATTCTGTCATTGTTATGTGCAGAAGTAACAAATAACCAGATTTTCACATTTTTAGTAAAATTGTAATCACACTAAGAATTTAAAACTACTTGTTAGAATAAGCATTGTCACATTTAAGCTTGATTTAAACTTCGAAAATCTTGATTAGAAATGAAAATCCAACCTTGTATGTACCTATGTCTGAATTCAAAGAGCTCAGCAGCCCAATATTCATACCTATTACCTACCAACATTCGTGATACTCCAAGTAACAACTTGAGGTACTCGTAGCTACGCTTGATATTTTTCAAGTCCTGCACAAACGGCCCCAAGGCACAAAAACAATTTTCCGACGTAAGACCTGTTTTGTGTCAAAGGATCTTTCCTTCTGTATTTAAGACGACCATTTTCTTCTGAAAAGATGTGTTATGACTAGCAAAGGAGCACAAACATTATACACAACTTTATTCCTAAACTATCGTCAGAAATTTCAAAATTTTAAATTACAAAATTATGTTCGAATCAAAGTTTAGTGAAAAAGCTTTCCAGTCTGGAGCTGTTTATCTGTCTGTCCGTCTGTCTGTTTGTCTGTCTGTCTGTCTGTCCGTCCGTCCATGTGTATGTTCATATTAGAGGATAAAATCAATTCAATATTAGCCTACTACGTGTACCTATAGGTCATAGCCTAACTTAGCATAAATATTTTCAACATATTCATTTTTAACTCTCAGAAAATCTACACAATATTTACATTTTATCATCAATGATAATGAGTAGGTAATCTATTAAGAGAAAAAAATTGCTGGCAAACGCTATCATGAAAACGTGCTAAAAATGAAATGTGCGCTCAATTTTACTGTGGTAATTAAAAACCTCTGCAGTGGAAAACTGGTATTATACCGTGGTAAAATAGTATACCTTATTCGTAATGAATTAATGATGCTCAACAATATTTTTATTTCTGAATTTGTTCGCGAGCACGCCATATCGTGTGTAGGTATAAGTAATTCATAATGTAAGAGCTTTTTTTTTTGTTCTACAAATTAGGTTTATAGCTGCGGCGAACTATAAAATATTTGCTGGTAGTATCGATAGTAATCGTAATTACACTTGTTCCCGATTTTTCTTCTTTAAACGATCGGGTATTATTCAAAATTGTGCAATTTATCTTTTAAACTTTTGTTTTGCCTTTTGCAACAGAATTACATACTCTGGGTACTACGTTTTGTTTCAATTTACCAGTGATCCTACATCACCTCTGTCATCATCATTGTCAACCGATAGATGTCCACAGCTGAACTTATGTCTCTTTTTGGGACTTCCACAATCACATGCCACGGTCTTGCGCCACCTGAATCTAGCGACTTTCTGCGAGTCGTTTGATGTCGTAAGTCCACCTAGTGAAGAACCTACCTACTATATACGAGTTGATCGTGTGATAAAACGCATTTCTCCGTTAAAAATGAGTAACCTCAATGTAAACAACGTAAGCCGGAAAGAATTTTTCCTGTAGCCCCAGAACACGTCGGAAATTCGCTCGACGTGGGAAAATCCTTTTCTATATGAGTTTTGCTGTGCGCTACCAGCCGACGATAAAATTGTTTGACGTACGCGAGGAGACTTTTAGAGAGAGCATGGTTTTTATTGGAAACGGGTTTGCGCCTGACTGGGATCATATCTGATTTTAGTTCCGCCTAAGTTGGGACTTGGAATGTGGAAACTGAAAGTTATGGAAGATAACCAAGCCTTAAACAGTTATATTTGTCTTCATCTCTTGTAAAATTTTAAATAATAAGATATTTTTACTCGTACCTACTGAACAAATTCTTAAGGAACTTTCCCATGATAATAAAATGTTATGTGAACTCATAGCTTATCTAAACTTAGAAGACTAAGGAAACCAAAAGTCATCCCAAGATTATATTATAAAACACAAAAAATGATTCTACCTATGTATGATTTGCTCCCAACCGGTTTCATCAGAAAGGCAATAATGCGAAGATGGTTTATGATCATTAAAACAATGCTTTAGGCACATTCTGTTTTCAGAGTAGCAGCACACGCCGGGTATCCGGTACTAGAATATGAAAATAAACGTAAAAACAACTACATATTTAATGGTGCATAACTGCTTTATTCTGTAACCTGTTCTACTGATCAAGTTAGAAAACTATGCATTCATCATTCAGATCCATGAAACTGCGTTATAGGAAACTCTATCTTATCTATAACTATATGGTTAGTCTAACCGTTCATTAGTTTGTGGCAGTTTACATAATTACCTCTAGTTAGCTATAGCTCGGAGTTAGGTATTAACTTTAGTAATAAATAATTTCCACATATGGATTACACTGGGGAGAATACCTTTGAGATAATTTGCTATATCGTTTATTATATTACTATGTAAACTCTTAATTAGTAATGAAATACCTGTAAGGCGTAGGCGAACTTCATTATTTTTATTATTTCAATAGCAATAACCGTTCCATGCAATTCAGCTGAGATGATTGCCGCCTTTGTCATTCACGTATGCTCGTACCTATTTACCTTTTAGAACTACAAAATATATAAAAAAACGTGTTTTAGGGTTAAGTATTTGTGATCTTTATTTTTGCCTGTATATTTCTGTTTTGTACAGTGCTGTGTTTGCATTATGGTCCCAAATAAAAGAATATACTTATTTATTTAACTCCAAGTTTAAACAAAATGCTTTCTGGAGAGCTCTGCTTACAAACATCTCGAAGTACCTAAGTCTATATATCGTAGTTTTCCCAACAAGCAACCGTTTAACTAAACTGCATTTGACGCTGATGCTTTCGAAAGATATCAGACCCTAATAAAACTAAGGAACCTTATCGCGCCATATGCCTCCAGATGTAGACTTTCTTTCGAATATTTTAACGCCTCTTCCACATAAGTGTCCAATTTCATAAGGTTTTTAAGGTTCCATACCACAAAAGGAAAAATGGAACCCTGACAGGATCACTTTGTTGTCTGTCTGTCTGTCAAGAAATCAAGAAACCTATAGGGTACTTCCTGTTGACCTAGAATCATAAAATTTGGTAGGTAGGTAGGTCTTATAGCACAAGTACAGGAATAAATCTGAATCTGAAGTACATCAATAAAAAAAATATTTAAATGTGTTTCAATTTTCAAAATAAGATACCAAGTGGGGTATCATATGAAAGGGCTTTACCTGTACATCCTAAAATAGGTTTTTATTTATTTTTATGTTTAATAGTTTTTGATTTATCGTGCAAAATGTTGGAAAAAATACCCGAGTAGGGAACCCTCAGTACGCGAGTCTGACTCGCACTTGGCCGGTTCTTTTGAAATACCAGCGCTGAAGTCGACTAACCGCCGCAACAAGCAAATTGTGGGTGTGGTAGTGGTATTTGGTAATTGTAGTTGGTACTTGGGTCTCGGGGAACCAAGGAACTTAAACTTTGGTTGGTTCCTTGGTTCCCCGGGAACTATGTGCTCTATCTGTTTGTATATAAGTATTCTTTTATTTGTAGTTTTGGTTGAATATTAAATTTGTGTCAAGTGCGTAAGACATTAATTTAAAAACTCTGAATGTAATTTGCTCTTAGAGTGCATGATGTACGATGCCCTTTACCGTCTGCTAAAAGATTTGTGAAATTACTTTATTTTTTACCCACTGACGTCGCAACTTCACAATTTTTATATATAGAATTAGCCTTTAATTTATAAGCACGTGGAATAGTTTTTTTTGCTCACAAAATAAATCATGGGGAATTCGTACCTGCGTGATAGCATTAGGTACGGTCGCTTGTGATAGATAAAACCATTAGTCTCTATAATAAATGACCCAGTGCCATATCTGTGCTAATGACTTCCCAGGAGTGTCTGCATTGCATTAGTAACATACAAATCTTCTTTGAGTTGATTAATTAATATCTAAAATTTTGTGAAGTGTTTCAACAAACAACTCCGAGTCTCCGATGTAGCTCAAAGGTCCAGACTTCAGCATTTTGAAAGCATCGCCATGGACCCTGACGCTTTAGGCTCAATTTACTTGAATGAAACGGAAGTGTCAGTTCGCGACTGTGCCTTGAGACTATCTATAAATAATTGTGTTTATAAATTGAGCTTTATTGCAAGGATCTGATTAAATTATTATTGTGTAGGAGTGCACCGTTAAATTATTATTGGGCCATCATTGAAATAAACCGGCCAAGTGCGAGTAAGACTCATCGAGGGTTCCTTACTCGGGTATTTTTTTCGATACTTTGCACGATAAATCAAAAAACTATTATGCATAAAAATAAATAAAAATCTATTTTGGAATTTACAGGTAAAGCCCTTTCATATGATACTTTGTATAGTTATCTTACTTTGAAAATTGAAACACATTTTTTTGATGTATAGGTATAATATATAGGGTGTTTTTATTAGCAAAACATACCTAAGTCTATTTTGCTTGCAAGATTGCTGTTGACTGAATTCTCAAATTACAGTTAGTATAATTCTTCGGTCTAAGAGCCCGTATGAAGTTTTAAAAAGCTGCTTGATTAGAACTAAAGTTTAATGGCCCAATCTGCTGCGTAATCTGCGTGAAATTTTTAGAATTATTCTTTTAATTAAAAGAAATAATGGTTGAAGCCAATAATACCTAAGTATAAACCTATCCTTGTAGGACGGCAATAACAAGCATGGCATGCAATTTTAACTGGACCTGATAGACGGCAGACGTGTTTCTTCTAAAAAACCAGAAATAGTACCTTAGGAATTTCTTTATATATGCAGTCCTGTTTCAAGATATGAGATATTGTACAATAAGAAGTGCCCAAAAATACGTCACAGTTCCATCTAAAATTCAAAAACTAATCCACCGCGGACGAGTTTGCACGTCTAGTTTGCCATTATCAGGCTATGCAAAAGACCAATTTCGAATTTCAGTTTCAATAAAGAATCTCTTGAAAATTGAATACGGGCTCTTGGGCCACAAACATTTATGTTTCAAGGCACGCCAAATCACTGAATCTAGTTCACGCGTCAAATCAAGCGCGTTAGGTACAATGTTTGCCAGTGCTTTCACACGTTACTACTACATGCTGAAATACGCTGTTGTTGACAAAATCAACCATGGAAACTGTTTATGTAGCTACATACAGTACTACGTTCCGAAAGTTATTAGTAATTTAGTCGTAGTATAAAGCTTAAGAAATGCTATGTAGGATTATATTTCTAATTTCATTAGTAATTGGTAGCAGAGAATATTTTAATATATAGAGATTATTTCATGTATAGAACGGTCACTCCGCAAAGACGGTTTTTAGTAAATAAGAACAATTTAGTGGCACAGTGCTGTGGACAAAAATTTAATAAACGCCTTTCCATTGAAGGGACGCACCACGCGCATCATAGTTATATTTCCCGTAGTCACATGACCAAGTGAGCTCAGCAAGGTTGTATTTAAGCCCCCATGAGTATAAATTGCAATCAATCACAATTATATTGATTTTGCAAAATTGTGGCTAAATAACTGTATATAGGTACCTACCTAGTGCAATAGTTAGACCCGAACACAACCTACTGCCGCAGGCAATGTGCGAAAATAATCACTTGAAATTAATTTAAATTACCAAAATTACATTAAAAAAAAAATATTACTAGTTGTTCTCTTAACTAACTCATAGCTGTTAGTCTTGCGCGCTCTCTGCCCACTCCTAAGAGGGGGTCTCTCCGTCACTCACTCCATACAAACGTAGTTCGTCTCTCATTGGAATACTAACCAATCATACTCAATGGAATTTTGTAGAAACGTTTCGGGAACTAATATCTATGCCTGTGGTTTTCCAGATTTCCGTTGAAATATTCGGTTTCAAAGTTACGCGGTCTTAATAATTTACATACAAATCTTTGAGCCCCTGTAATTTTAAAACTACATATTTTTAGAAAAATCTTAGTTTCTAGAATATGCCTGCAAAATTTCATGGACTTTGGTTGCTTAATATTCAAATGAAATTGGGACTACGATTGTACATGGAGTAAGTGACGGAGAGAGCCCTGTTAAAAAGAACTGGAGTTTCACCAATTCATTCTCTTCACATAACACACCTTTATAATTTGTAATTTTTAGGGTTCCATATCTGAATGGAGCTAACGGGATCCTATTACTAAGCTTCACTGCTGTCTGTCTGTCAGTCAGAGAGCTGTATCGCATGATAAAAGGTAGAGAGTTGAAATTTTCACAGCTTATGTATTTCTATTGCCGTTATAACAACAAATGACAAAAAAAATTAACATGACCACCACGAAAATTTAAAAAGCGTTATTTCTTTTACGATGGTATACGGAACCTTCGGAACCTTGACCAGTTTTTTTTTTATATTTATGTGCCTACATAAATATGTAGCTTGCCTAAGCTAACTTTGCCTTTTATATTTTTCGCAATCTCTGTACGATAATTCAGCTCGTTGACTCGTATTATATTACCGTGTCAGTTTCACGTTTATTTTCCGTCAGTACAAGTATCAGAAGCGGATAACATATTTATCCATAATGCTTGATGCCTTTTATATTATGAGATTGTACCGCCCTCGAGAGATTTAGCTTACATAAGTACCTAACTAATTAATAAATATTTTATGCGACGCGATGTACAAAGATGTTCCAATTTATCGCTCTGTTACTTTCAAGTATAGGTAAGAACATTTCTAACGAATCAATAAAATTACTATCATTAACTTACTGATGCCCACGTCTTTGTCGTGGGAACTGTTTGATTTTTTGGGCTAATTTACCTATTTTCAGGGTGTTGATGGAGTTGCTACTAGACCGCATTATATGCTACCTAGACCACTACCATTAGGTATATCCTAGGAGAACTCCTATAATTACGTGTTTCATGGACAAGGGTTACGGCCTTCAACAATGAGGAATACCACTATGAAGAATTTTTAGGATGCAAGCTATATTTTTTGTGCACAATTTACACACACACTAATTTGATATGTACACTTTTGCATGTTGTAGGTGGTAAGTCCAATATGCATTGCAATGCCTCTCACGGGTCATGAGTAACATGTAGGTATTAGACGGTATTATGAAATCAGAAGCCTTCACGCAAGTGCCAATAATAATTGTATAAAGTGTCTACTCTGTCTGTTGAATGATGTGCAAACAATGTTTAATATGAACACGAAAATATTATTTTATATATAAGAATCCTACCAATCTTTTGCTTTTGCTCTAATTTTCTTTTAAGGGAATTTACTTCACTTCCAGTAAAAAAACTCTTATTCTTGAAAGAAAATTGGAATTTATATCTTCAGCAGTTTATCTCATCAATCAATTTTATAGAGAAGCGTAGTTTCTCTCGTACCTAGTAATTTATTATCGAAACGGTTATATACAGAAAGAAATGTGAACACAAGAGCTAGAGACTCTTTTCAAGAGTAAAACCCCGTAAAGGATGATGACCTCCGAGATTGAAACAGAAGTCTATAAATATAAGAGATTCTCTGGTGCCACGCCGCCATTAAACTGGGCTTACACCGGCAAATTGTTTTTGTGCCTCGAGGTGGTTTGTGGGAAAAGAACCAAGCGGAAAATGCTTCAGTTATTATCTGATGTGCTCGACACTTGGTTTTATGCAGTGTTCAATCAGCCTGTTTACGTCCATTACAGCTAGGTATAGGTCTTCCCAATAGCGCGTCACCACACAGGGTCCTAAGCCTTTCTTATCCACCCACTTCCCACTACTTTCTTAAGGTCGTCAGTCCAACGGGTTGGAGGTCGCTGCGCCACTGCGCTTGCTGTTATTACCTGTGGTAATACGGTACGGTTGCGGTAAGTGGGAGACGAAGAACTCAGGGAGCGACTCTCTGAAGATCGACATTTACTACGAGGTCAAAGGCGTTACTGTAGGATACTACATTAGAGCAAATGCAAAAATACAACTTTACATGAGCACTTTCGTTAGTAAAGAGTAAGAGAATGGGAACAGTAGAATGGGAATCGATCTTTCGGGAATGAATTTTCAAAGATATTTTCTCAGGAGCTCGTGCAAAATTTCGTACTTGTAGACTCACTAGTCTATGTTGTACGTTGTCAGTTAGAGTTTATAAATTTCCCAGATAAGTTAAGAATATTACAAGTGTAAATTAAAAATTTATAACACCCCCGACAAGTGAAGGTTACAGTAACTAGAAAAAAGCTGATAACTTTCAAACGGCTGAACCGATTTTCTTGGATGATAGCTAAGAACACTCTCGATCAAGCCACCTTTCAAACAAAAAGAACTAAATTAAAATCGGTTCATTCTTTTAGGCGCTACGATGCCACAGACAGATACACAGATACACAGATTCACAGATACACACGTCAAACTTATAACACCCCTCTTTTTGGGTCGGGGGTTAATAAGTAAAAAATCATTTTTAATGTAGGTAAATACTAGCATTAATAAAAAATATTAGTACCATTTTCAAAGCGCTAACTACTAAGCTATCCTCTTCAAGTTAATGATTGAAAGGGAAACAAGTTGCAAGTTGCGTCGAACAAAAGAAAAAGGAGGCCTTAATAGACTTTTGTTTCAGTGAAGTGAGTGAGTATATGTCACTATACAATCTACGGCATTGTAATGAAATGAAAATGGTTGCATGGCTTTTCCACTTAAGTAACTAACATCTGCTCAAGCTTCTAGTCTGCAATTTTAGTTAACCCTCTTTAGAAAAAAAAAGTTTATTAACGAACAGGAACTGATTCAACTGGGAATAAAACTCGGGATTTCTTCCTTTCAAGGAAATATGTTATTACTAGCTAATGCCCGCGACTTCGTTCGCGTGGATGTAGGTTTTTTGAAATTCCCGTAGGAACTCTTTGATTTTCCGGGATAAAAAGTAGCCCATGTGCTAATCCAGGGTATAATCTATCTCCATTCTAAATTTCAGCCCAATCCGTCCAGTAGTTTTTGCGTGAAGGAGTAACAAACATACACACACACACACACACACACATACACACATACAAACTTTCTCCTTTATAATATTAGTGTGATAGTCATGTCACTCAAAATCACGATGCAGTTATCTAACTTGAAATAAACGTAGACCTAGGCTGCCTCAGACAGCGTAGTAGAATGTTTTCTTCGCTACGTCGATTCAGTGTCAAGTCACGTGTTATCTGCATATTAATAAAGTCCTTAATCTAAGGTCAAGCCGGAATAACCAACTCTTAGATATAACTTGTGACGTGTGGCACAATTTAAGAAAAAACGTTTTCCTCTTATTTTCTTATCTCACTGTTTTCTCACTCTATTTCATTCTGCGACGACTTTCGCCCAATGTGCCTTGTATCAAAAAAAAAAATCCCCAATAAAACGATTTCTTTGTATTTAAAAGTAAAAATGTTTCCGACCTTACAAAGATAGTCTGTTCAAACAAAATCCTAACATTGTATGTCATTGGATCTCAAAGGGTCTATTTGCACTGTGAGTGAATTACAGAGTGGGCGACATTGACTGATAGTGTTTGGGGATTCGAAGAGAGTTACCGGACTTAAGATGTAAACAAAGGTTATTTACTTGCAAACTTTCACGGAGAATCTTATCTTGACTCTTAGGAGTTCGGTAGGCTGGACGTTGATACGAATATTTCACTTTTATTTCACCGATTTTTACATGGCTTTTGGTGCTATGAAGTTTAATCTGTTATATGTATAAAATTTAAACAAAGGAAAGAAATAAAAAACATGACAGAAAATGAAATGGTACCTCATACAATTTTATAAACTTTGATGTACAAAAGTGACATATTTTTAATGGAAAAATTTAATTTAAATTTTCATGATTGATTTTTTTACTATTGAAAACCCGAACAAGCCAAATCCTGAAAAGGCTTCAGTACTATAGACCACGCAGATTATACAGAAGACTGAAGAATATAAACGGCCATTTTACTTTTGTTGTAGTGATGTGGACTATAAATTCTTCACCTCTTAGATCTTGCACCGGTAAGCGTAGCGTGGGCTATAAGAGTGTCCAGTCCCTATGTCCAGCTGTGGGCGTTCTTCGGTTGATGGCGAGGACGACGGTGATGATCATCAACGTAAAATAGACAGCGTTAAAGACTTGCACCGCACGCTGGACATCATCTAGTGATACTCTATGACCACGGGCGGATTATAGGGCCTATAAAGACCGGGTAGGTTCAGACCTAGGGTGGAAAATTTTAGGGGGTGGCAAAATTTGGTGTGATTTTTTGTAGTCACGCCTTCCATGAACCCACACGTCAGTGTTTAAAAACTCATAAATGCGCCCATACCTCCTGCCCCTACAAAAAAAATTATATAGAGATGACGTTTATAAAGACACACTGATTACCTACTGAAAATTCAAAATTCAAAATTCAAAATTCAAAATGTTTTTATTCAATTAGACTTTTACAAGTTCTTTCGAATCTTTTCTTTCGACTGATCTCTTTCTTTCGACTGATTGAGATAATTTTGTCATTTACAGACTTTCGTTGTTGTATACATTAATTTAATTGTTCATGTTTTATAGGGTGTATGGGGGCGACAATCTCCATAGGCTTAGGGCAGTCAAGGTATCAAATCCGCCCCTGTCTATGACAGAAAGTACTTAATAATTTTTCCGTAATCCACTTGAATTGATTGCCACAAGGCAATTTTCCATATCAATAAACGTTTCGAATCCACTACCTTGTTCGCTTAAGTGTGGACATCTAATTAAGGAAGAACGTTCGTACGCGAGACTATTGGTTTTCATTCATTCGCCCTTACTTTATTACATCTACAGTAAAGGCTACATCAGACTAGTGTAAAATGTCTTGCGACTTTTAGTCCAGTTGCATTTCCCTTCACACAAAGTGAACACGCTTCCATCATCAATACAGAATTATCCTAGCGATGGAATGAAGTAATAAATTGCAAAAAGTGAAACGAACGAACGCAATATTGGGTAGAGTGTCGACAGAATACAAAATTAACACAGCGCGTAAATCCCAGGTCCGTTTCTCTTGAATGTACCATAACACTTCACAGTTTTTTCTCTTAATTTGCTTATATCAGTGATCAGTATCTAGGCTAGATTTGAGTAATTTTACCACACAGAAAATTACGAAGGAAAGGTTGCAATTTCAGAGGCCGAATCAAACTTAAAATTTGAAAAGTCTGGCGCCTTGAATTTGTTGCAAGTCCGTCACATTGAGTTTGGTTGTTTTATGACAATTCATAAAATAATCTGATAAATCGGTAACTTTCAAGAAGATTCATGTATTATGCTGCCATTACAAGGAAAATTATATAAAGTCATATGTCTGTCATCGGCTACCACGACATTCTGTATCGACCTTGTGTTTGACAATTTTCTTCAGATACATGTCCTCAGTATGGCCGCGGTCTTATATTCATAGTGTAGTAGAAGCTACAACGTCGTTAAGCGACCTACTTTCACTTAAGCATCTAATAATATCGTAGCCTTGTTTGTAGCAACAATAAAAATCTTATTACAGTAGTGAATGATGTAAATTAACTTTTTATTTGCCTATAAGTTTATTAGTGTCACTCGTTAGTGCTCTTTTATTATGATTAACGGATGGCTGTGAGCTACGAGGGTGATACAAAGAATGAATGAGCTAAAGTTTTTTTTAAGTTTCCTGAGCTTTCCGGTGCCACGAACGTCTATCGGTGATCAAGTTATGTGCTCCATCCACTTTACACTTCAGCTTTGCGAACTATGACGAAAGCTATATAACGAAAGCTATGTTGGTTCACGAACCTCCTTTGAATAAAGAAAACAACATACATTAACCCTGAAATTATTACACACCTTTCTTGGGCGAAGTAATATCCTTTTGAGTTGCATAAAATAATATAGTTAGTTGAGTCTTTAAATAATATAATATTATGTAGAAAAAGAGTTCCAATAAATTATTATGAAGAGAACCTCAATTTTATTCAGTAAGTACCTAATCTAAGTTAATACCTTAACCGGCGGCGGAGCAGGCCTAGTTATTGCAATGTTGGAAGTTAATTTCCTTTCTTGCCAATATCCTACGGAAATAGAAAACGGCTTTCGTGTTGCTTTAGAGATTAAAGGGAAGAGAATATACGTAATAGTAATAAAAGTAAGGATAGATATGTCGCGGTTCCGCAGTGTGAACACATAAAAATAAACTACTAGAATGTGGTACAGCGTATTGTTAAAGTGAAAACCCGGGCATACTTGCAATATCCCACCTAGCGCGACATGACGAATATTGGTGTATCTATATTGGACTAAGAGACAGCAAGAGCCAGGGCTTGGTTATTTTATAAAAGTGGAAAGTTTCTCTGCGTAGGGTCCCCAACACCGGGAGGAACGATCAGGGACTGTGAAGAAAGTGCAACCGCCGAGTTTCTTGCTGGTTCTTTTTGGTAGGAACAGCATTCCAAACCAGTGGTTAATTATTTTGACGATTCAAAAGCACTCGTAAAAGTTTACTTGAATAAAAAAATATGTATTCTATTCTACTCTATTCTTGTGTTTCTATCCTTCAATTTGAGTCAATACTTACGTACTTATCAGAGCGCGTGGCCTGGGGTGGGATGCTGCAATCACTCTATGTGAAGAAAATCGCAGTCAAAAAGTACTAACTGATGCCCGCAACGATGTCTGTGTGGATTTAGGTCTTTAAAATCCTGTGGGAACTCGTTGATTTTCCAAAGTAAAAAGTAGCCTATGTGATCTTCCAGGTCTTTAACCCACCCATACAAAAAACACTGAAAGATAAAATCACAAACTAAGAAACAAATACACTTTTATATTAAAAGTAGTGATTTTAACCTATTTTCAGTATTATTGAAAAGAAAAGCAGGTTTCCGATATGCACTGACTTTAATATAACAAACTGCGGTATTTTATACGATGAAACTAATAATGAACTGGTGTTAAAGTTTTAAAGCTTCGCCGCACATGGGACGCCCGTAAAACATCGAAGTTACTATGATTATTATTTACCTACTCGGTGCGGTAAGTCTCATGTCTGTGATCTCAAAATTTTAACTAAAGTATTTATTTTTTACTAGATGATACCCGCGACTTCGTCCGCGTGGATTTAGATTTTTTTTAATTGCGTAGGAACTCTTTAATTTTCCGGGATATAAAGTTGTCTATGTCAGTTTCCGGGATGCAGGCTCCCTCTGTACCTTTCATATAAATCAGTTAAACAGATGGGCCTTTAAGAGTCCCGTGGGGACTCTTTGATTTTTCGGGATAAAAAGTAGCCTATGTCCTTCCTCAGGTTGTAAGCTAACTCTGTACTGAATTTCATCAAACTGGTTTAGCCGTTGGGCCGTGAAAAGCTATTCTGTCTGTGTGTCTGCTAGCTTTTCACGGCCATTTTGATGAAATTTGGCTACTTTTTATCCCGGAAAATTAAAGAGTTCCTATGGGATTATTAAAAAACCTAAATCCACCCGGACGAAGAATAAGCTTGTATTGTTCTTTATACGATACAGTCACTAATTAGGTTTCGTCAAACAAAACAAAAGTTTACTACAAGTTTAAAGCAGATTATTATAATAAGTTTATGGTTTAAACGGGTACGTGGTAGTAAGACCCAGTTTACGGCCGCCAGGTGAACTTTTATAGTTTCTCATAATATTGGGAAACTATGAAACCTGAAAACTATGTCAGCTACACCGATATCAAAGTTTTGTCAGTGTCTTAGGTAGGTATTATTATTATAATCAAGTTATTTTAGGTATTTTATTTTACTTTATTGATTACAGGAAAATTCCTGAAAATCCTTTCTTAGGGGTATCTACGTTTTAGGAAAAAACCTTCAACTAAAATCTCAAGTTTCTAAACCCAACAACTAAACTGAATGATATGTTAGTCAGTCAGTCAGTGTATCTTTCTTATATGTATACAATTTACTCGTAGATTAATAGAAACTGACCTGATTCTGTCTAGCACAAGTGGAAACTAAATGTGGATATACATAATTATCGTAAATAAACCGACTGCGGCAAAGCCAAAAGGAAGGGTTATGATTTTAGCAGTCTATGTATGTATGTATGTATATATGTATGTATGTTTGTAGCCAGATTCTGTGTGTTCCACCGTAGTGCCTAAACTACTGGGCCGATTTTGATGAATGAGGTGTCAGTCGATTCGTCGTAAAAGTTCGGGTGACGTAGGCTACATTTTATAAGAAAAAAATTGACCTAACGGATGTTACATGAAAAAAGTGGAGGTCACCAAATTTTTTTTTTGTTATTGTATCGAGTGGGATGTCAAATGAAGAAGAAAAACTTCTGAGTTCATAAATATAAATGTACTACAACGCTACAACGTTAATATATAACAAGCGACAGATAAACAATTTTAGTATAATATTTCAGCATTTATTAAGACGATCGCAGTCGGGTTTTAGTTTTCAATTTTAGCTTTCTACAATATGATGTTAAAACAGTGTATTTGCTTTGAAATCTACTACAAAACTCCACTTAGAAACACACAGGTAAACTTGGATTGTGACTTCATTTTACCCTATTTACAGAAGTTTTTATTTTGTGAAGAGGTTAGGTGAATGAAAATTACCAACATTTATTTTAATAAGTAAGTCTAACATAAACAACGATAGTGTTGAGCAATTTTCATTTCGAACGGTGAAAATATGCGGATATATTCGGTGACATTTTTTAATCCTCGACCCAAAAAGAGGGGTGTTATAAGTTTGACGTGTGTATCTGTGTATCTGTCTGTGTGTCTTGTGTATCTATCTGTGGCATCGTAACGCCTAAACGAATGAACCGATTTTAATTTAGTTTTTTTTGTTTGGAAGGTGGCTTGATCGAGAGTGTTCTTAGCTATAATCCAACAAAATCGGTTCAGCCGTTTGAAAGTTATCAGCTTTTTTCTAGTTACTGTAACCTTCACTTGTCGGGGGTATTATAAATTTTTAATTTACACTTGTTCATAGACTTTCTTTGAAGCTATATGTTTCTGTCTTTTTGAATATTCATAGAATATACGGCATAGATCTTCTTTCGCTGTGTGAAAATAAATAAAATTTCATTGGCGACGCGATACAAATGATAACGTATGACCATGTGTTTCTCGTATATTTTTTAGCTAAATTAACTTGTTGTTAATTTCAAATTATATTATCCTTCTTGTACAATAAAGCTATGTTTACTTAAAAACTGTTCAAGTGCAAGTCAGACTCGAGCACCGAGGGTTCCGTACCTTGGAAGGATACGAGTAATTATTTTGTTGCTTAAATTATCTCCAACTGCAAATTATGGTTATGACCACAAATTTTGATTTGATTGACAATGGTTTTCGGATTTTTCTGTTTTTCTATAGACCGTAAGACATTGTTTCTTGCCAAATTTCATGAATCTAGGTCAACGGGAAGTACCGATAGTTTTGATTCACTTGCGAGTTCCAAAATGTGCGGCATAAACGGTGTTTCTTTTGATTACGTTGACAAAGAAGTTTAATTTTTTCATAGCTCCATGAGCTTATAGACCTGAGTATTTCATATTAATTTCAACTTGATAACTCCACGCGTTCCTGAGAAAAAGGGTCTTGACAGAAGATAACGAAATTATCCTATAGGGTTTCCTTTTTCCTTTCGAGGTACGGAACCCTATAAAGAGATGAGGCGCTCGGTCACAGTGAATGTCTGAAACGTGCTCCGACTTCATGCGACGTAATCCTTTGAGCGCTTTTCCTGTTCCGCCCAGAATATAGATATAAATGATAAATACGGCTTTTGTACTATTTTATTGGTATTCGTAAATTATTTCTTTAAGCAAGACCTCTGTTTATTTTCGGTTCAATAAACGTGCTTGTTTTAAAAGCTTTTTATTGGGTTTCTTTGTTGTTTGTCCGTATGTTGTTACTAGCTTATTCCCGCGACCTCGTCCGCGTGGACTACACAAACCCCTATTTCACACCCTTAGGGGTTGAATTTTCAAAAATCTAACTATCTACATGTCGAATTTCAGCCCGATCCGCCCAGTAGTTTGAGCTAGACGTTGATAGATCAGTCAGTCGATTTTTCCTTTTTTTTGGAGATTCTATACCAAAATTGGTTGGTAAGTGATTTTTCGGTTACGTGTACTTGTCCGATTGAGTTGTTTTACAAACATTTCTATTTTAAATAATGAGAGCAGATCGTTAGGAGTCTAAACTTTAAAATGATGTACCTAGGTGTGAGGTGGAGATTGGAACTAACTAACATCGTGGTGGAATATTATGATGGCATATAACATGACAGTCGAATTTGAACTCATTTCCTTTGTTTTCGTGAGCACTTTTAAAAAAACAGAGCCTGATAATGGAGAAGGGCGCTGAGAACGGAAATGACAGGATAGTCGAGTTAGGACTTAGGTATATGTTATAATTTTTTTCAATATAAGTACCTACCTACTTCGTGATATTAAATTATAAAGATTTTTTACATTTAACCATACATTTAATTAATTAATTGAGACAGATAGATCAAGTTGATGCTAGTGAAAGGCGACCGTAAGGGATCAGTGGATACGAATTGACTTGGTGATCTTTGTCCTGTGTCTATATTTAACCCTAATGACGTTGACCATTGAAGAAAAGTGATCTTCACCCCTCTCAACGAAATTTATTCTGGGACTCATTTATTAACTTCTACTGGACGACGACCCGGCTTTGAACGGGTGGAATTTTCGAAGATTATTTAATAGTGAGAGTCCACGTAATAGAACAATAAGCTATGTACAAGTTGCCTGGTAGAGATTGCTCCAAGCAATAAGGCCGCCTTTGCACACAATTGTTTTTTTCTGTTTTCTTCTTTCTGTGTTGTGATGCTTTACATGTGTTTTTGTGTGCAATAAAGTGTTATATCTATCTATCTATCTATCTATCTAAGTATCAAGTTTTTGTCAGTCCTAATTATAATATTATACAATTTTTTCACTGATTTCTTACCTCTGACCTATGTATCTAGTATTGCCGACCTGTTTTTGAAGCACTTTAGAAGACTCTTTAGCCCCTTAAGAATTTTATTTTAGCCCTTTTGAACATGCTCTAGATTAAAACAAATTGAAATCCGGCACATATTAATAATATACCTAATTTTATCCATTCCATCGATTTCTAGCTAAAGTACCGACTTGTACTAATTTTATTAATGAGCATCTTAAAGACTTTTATTTCTTAATTATAAAAGTTTTTCAGGAAGATACGAAAAATTTAACAGTGCAAAAATTTCCAACAATTTTGAGCTGTGAAAGATAATATTAACTTTTAGAGCAAGGGATATTCAATATCAGAGTAATTTTAACTATAAGATACCTTTGAACTTTTAGACTTTGCTGGTTTTAAAATTGTTGAAAATGTTTAATGAGATAGGAGGAAACACAACTTTATTTTATCTTTTAGGGTTCCGTACCTCAAAAGGAAAAACGGAACCCTTATAGGATCACTTTGTTGTCTGTCTGTCTGTCCGTCCGTCCGTCGTGTCTGTCAAGAAAACCTATAGGGTACTTCCCGTCGACCTAGAACCATGAAATTTGGCAGGTAGGTAGATCTTATAGCACAAGTAAAGGAATAAATATTGAAACCGTGAATTTGTGGTTGCATCATTAGAAAAAATTAAAATGTGTTTCAAAACAGATTTTTGTTTATTTATATGCATAATAGTTTTTGATTTATCGTGTAAAATGTTGGAAAAACTACCCGAGTACGGAACCCTCGGTGCGCGAGTCTGACTCGCACTTGGCCGGTTTTTTTTTTCTTCGACGTCTACCTGGCTTAGCGCAGTGGTGACCGCTGAACAGTTCCGTTTCTTAAAGCGGAAGTTGTTAGGTGTAAATCCTGATAGGTTAAATTAAGAATTTATCATTTCTAAGATCTGGTCGTATGGGAGGCTTACGTCGTTACCCTACTGGCAAACAAATTCATACATGTCATTTTTTAATGAAACTCATACCAATTACAGGGTATCCATTTAGAATAGAATAGGTAAAAAAACCTTAAAGTAGGAAAAATGGACCAAAGCATAGTTCTAGGATTTTTTCTTTAAACTTTGAATTATAAGAAAGTAATTTTTACCAAACTAATGTCAACTTTACCACATCTGATTTCTCAAGCTTATGTATCTGAAGCAAAATCTGGGACAACTTTCTCAGAGATATTGGAACTTTTTGAAATTGCTGATTTCGGACGCTAAAGATTTCAATTTCCTGTTTCTTATTGGTACGTTTTCTATTATAACATCATTTTTTTTTACTACACTTACTTACTTCAATTAATGTTATGGTAATTTTTTCACACAATTTCTATTGTGAATAAATGAATGAATTTGACAGCCTTGTAAATTCCCTCCATCTCGAGCTCACATTGAGAGCTTTCAATGAATAGTGAGGCTCGTGAAGTACCTAGTAAGTACTTCACAAGAAAAAAAAGACAAGAAGGAAAAGAAAAGAAAAGAAAAAAGTATGTTTAAAAATAAGTTATTTTCACTGACCGAGTCGAGAACCCTGAAGTACTTAAGTTAGAAAAACCTGTAGGTATCCATGCACTTGGATCTAAAATTAGTAGGTAAGGTTGCTTTAAAAAAATCTGTTTTTTTTTTTTTTAAATTAAAAATGTTATAATAAAACTTTACGCTAGCCTTATCTAATTTCTATACAAATTATGTATACAATAATGGTGCCAAGAATACTGGCTGCATTTCCGCGCTGGACAGCCTGGCTGATTAGTTGCGCAAAAAATAAACCCTTCTGGCACTAAGCACTAAGATTAGCACTAAGACTCCATGGCCCCAAGGTCTCCACGGCAAACGGAACAAAAATGTAACTCTCGATAAGAGGCATACATACTTACAGGCATAAAATCAGGTTGCAATGTCATGTCCAGATTATGCGAGATTTTTATTTAACAAACATACATCCACACTATCCAAACACATATAATATCAAGTATGATAATATCAAGTATGATAATATCAAGTATGATAATATCAAGTATGATAATATCGCTACGATTTATAAGATGTAATAAATAGTCTCGATGCAGCAGCCTTCGATCACAGGCAGCTTTTAAAGTTTTCGTTTGCATACGTAGGTTGCCGGGAACAATTTTCCTAAGAATCACTTCAACAGTAAAATATAGTTGCACAGACGCCCGCTGTAAAGTTTAAAACACATCCATAACATACAATTGTCTAGAAAAATAATAAATTATGCAGAAATTGACTAAATTTTTTGGTTTTGATAGAGTTTCCACGATACTTTACTGCGATCGCAATTCTGAAAGTTGCTGAAAGCCAAGTCTTAATTTTCCTTTCACAACTTCCATTTTTAGAGTTCCGTACCTCAAAAGGAAAAACGCAAGCCTTATAGAATCACTTTTTTGTCTGTCGGTCTGTCTGTCCGTCTGTCGTGTCTGTCAAGAAAACCTATAGGGTACTTCCCGTCGACCTAGACTAATCATGAAAGGCAGGTAGCTAGGTCACATAATAGCACAAATGAAGGAGAAATCCGAAAACCGCGAATTTACGGTTACATCACAAAAACACACAAATAATTAGTAGTTTCAATTTTCAAAATAAGATAACTATACTAAATGGGTTATCATAATATAAAATTATTTTTATGCATAATAGTTTTTGGTTTATCGTGCAAAATGTCTGAAAAAATTCCGGAGTGCGGAACTCTCGGTGCGCGAGTGTGACTCGCACTTGACAGGATTTTAGGATTTGCACTTGGCGTTACTGTGCACATAGGTACCTACATATTAGGACGTAATATTATTAAGTACTAGCCGATGCCCGCGACTTCGTCCGCGTGGATTTAGGTTTTTTGAAATCCCGTGGGAACTCTTTGATTTTCCGGGATAAAAAGTAGCCTATGTGCTAATCCAGGATATTATCTATCTGCATTCTAAATTTCAGCCAAATCCGTCCAGTAGTTTTTGCGTGAAGGAGTAACAAACATACACACACACACACACACACACACACATACAAACTTTCGCCTTTATAATATTAGTGTGATTAGTGTGATTAGTGTGATAAGTGTGATAGTGTAATTCTAAATTATACAAACACTAGCTGACGTCCGCGACTTCGTCCGCGTGGATTTAGGTTTTTCAAAATCCCGTGAGAACTCTTTGGCTTTCCGGGATAAAAAGTAGCCTATGTGCTAATCCAGGATATTATCTATCTCTATTCCGAATTTCAGCCAAATCTGTCCAGTAGTTTTTGCGTGAAGGAGTAACAAACATACACACACACACACACACACACACACACATACAAACTTTCGCCTTTATAATATTAAGTGTGATTTTAACATTTTCTTCCAAGCGAATAGAAAGAAAACTTACTAAGGTATACGGTAAAATTGTTCCATTGAGTTGTTGACTGTTAGCTACGTATTCTTAGAAAGCTATTTTGTGTAGTTTTGTTAGAATTCTTTTATGGAAAAAGTCAACTGAAATGTGGAGGAAGTAGAAGCTATTCTTAGACTTCTATTCTGTGTTGCGACTTCATTGGTCGAACACTTTCTATTTTGAAATGTCCAAAAATTATTAACCCCCGACCCAAAAAGAGGGGTGTTATAAGTTTGACTTGTGTATCTGTGTATCTGTCTGTGGCATCGTAGCTCCTAAACTAATGAACCGATTTTAATTTAGTTTTTTTGTTTGAAAGGTGGCTTGAACGAGAGTGTTCTTAGCTATAATCCAAAAAAATCGGTTCAGCCGTTTGAAAGTTATCAGCTCTTTTCTAGTTACTTGTAACCTTCACTTGTCGGGGGTGTTATAAATTTTTAATTTACACTTGTACTTTTTGTACAGTATAATCACATAATATCTACTAAGTAGGTCAGATCGTCATCAAGGGCTAACCCACCATCGAAATCGGAAACTTTTAACTGACATTTTGTTGGGAAAATAATGTTGAAATGAAATCTCGTGAAAGTACATTTAAAAAAATAGACCAATACAAAACAATGAGGCAATTCATCTTTTATCTTGATTCCGAATATATCAGAAAAATGGACACTCCAGATACGTTCCATAAAGAAGCGAAGCACGTTTCAAGCATCCACTGGGACCGAGCGCCTTATCGCTGCCATAACATAACATCATTATGCCTAAGGCCACGTTCGTAGGACTTTTCCACAGAAATCAGAGTAAGGGTCAAGTAACACTGAAAGAACAACGTCGTACAGAGGCTAGAGGAGCATTTTAGGCGAACTTTTATTTAAATCTTAAAAGTTTAAATTAATTTGAAGCGATAGAATGGGCAGTGGAGCGCAAAGAGCAGCCACGAGGTCACGTGAGACTTGTAGAAATTAGTTGAAAGAGGCAAATATACTCTATCCGCATGTATAACGCTCTCTCTGTTACGTAATCCTTCTTTGATGATTTGACAAATGATAGAGTCAAAATTCTCAGTGGGTGTTAACCATTTTGAATCACCAACTATAACAAACATGTTTTCAAAAAACATTCGAAATTCAATTCGGAAATATTTTCAAAAACCTTCGAAACTCGTTTAGAATAGGTATAGCTTCGCACCACGCCGCTGCCCACTGGACGGCGAGCTTCCAGGCTTTCCTTCTCGTTTCAACAGTGCAGTGGATAACTCAGGCATATCTAGTTCTCGAGGCGATGATTCACTCCGCGCTACATCCTCTGGCTACTGCGCGTCGCTACTTCAGTGTGTCTTGACCCTGAGTATGATTGTAACCACGCCAATGGGATGTAACCAATCATTGCACGTTATAGTAAAAGTAGACTTATTTGCGTAGCAATACAGTTTAATTTAATTTGCTTCGGATACTAGTAACATTAATTCGAATAATTTTTGTATGAGTTAGCTGCTCAAAATCAGTGACACGCGATTCCCGTATATAAAATACCATTTCTATTTCATACCGTTAGAGTTCTGTGACTAGTTCTTACGTATATGGTCTTTTGTCTTGGACTGATTTGTAAATCACATGTAAATGTACTACACAAATTTTTTGCTACAGCAACATTAAAACTGATCAACAAAAAATACTATGTTAATACAAAAAGCAGGAAAAATACGAACACAAAAGAATGATGCGCGATGACGTAAAAAAAAATCGGCAACTCACGCAACACCATTAATAATAATTTTCGCGCGATACATCTTCATACAATAACTAAAAATTGAACTAAATTGTGACAAATTATTTTTTTTATTTTTTTTAATGAAAATGTTACAATAAAACTTAAAGCTAGCCTTATCTAATTACTATACAAATCATGACAAATTAGGTATAATATGACAAGTGTAAATTAAAAATTTATAATACCCCCGACAAGTGGAAGTTTACTAACTAAGTTAAGTTTAGTAACTAGAAAAGAGCTGATAACTTTCAAACAGCTGAACCAATTTTCTTGGATTATAGCTCAGAACACTCTCGATCTGGTCACCTTTCAAACAAAAAAAAAAAACAACAAAATTTAAATCGGTTCCCTAGTTTAGGAGCTACGATGCCACAGACAGATACACAGATACACACATCAAACTTATAACACTTATTTTGGTTCGGGGGTTAAAAAAGGAATTTTTGGCTGCTGTAGTTCGGATTCTTATTTCAAGTGCACTAGTGTACTCTCCGTTTACCTATTTCTCTTTAATGTCATTTGAAAATGTTCCAAACTTTTTTGTGTGCGTCTTTTTTCATGTTTAAAGTTGATTGTACAAATTGCGCTCATTTTTTTGGGTGGTAGTTTTTTCTCTGAGATTTTACTTTAAAGGAACTACCCGTGGCCAACTTCAGGCAGCAGCAAGCGACACTGTTAGGTTTCTGTAGAGTACTAGAGGATGCCCGCGACTTCGACCGCGTGGATTTGGGAACTGTTTGATTTTCCAGGATAAAATGACTATGTCAATTACAGGAACGCAAGCTACCTTGGTACCAAATTTCATACAAATCCGTTAAGCGGATGGGTTTTTAGGAATCCCGTGAGAACTCTTTGATTTTCCGGGATAAAAAGTAGCCTATGTCCGTCCCCGGGATATAAGCTAACCCCAAGCTAACCCTGTAAAAATTTTCATCAGAACGGTTAAACTGGTGCGCCGTGAAAAAGGTAGCAGACAGAAAGACAAACAGACAGACAGACACGCATTTATAATATTAGTATGGATTTCTATGAAATATATGAAATCATCATATGGAAGGTATTTCATAGAAATAATAGAAACCAATAATTATAGTGTCGCGGCGACATGTATTTTGCCTGCGTGGCGTCGCGTGACGCGTCTGCAAACCAGCACGGCGGACTATGGACTAAAACCTTCTCGTTCTGAGAGTAGACTCTGTGCTCAGTAGTGAACCGGCGATGGGTTGATCATAATGATGACTTAACCTTCATATAGGTACCTAGATATAAGCTTGTAGGTCAATCTTGTAGGCATATCACCGTTGGATGCAGCCGGAGGCGTTGGAAACGTACTTAATTGGACCTTAAATAGACGATATTGGCGGCAAAAGGGCCAATCATTGGATATTGACTTTATTATTAAGTCCTCAACGTGGTCATGTTAATGCTGATATTAATCGTTAGTATTTGGCAGCATGTGTTGTACCTACTTCGATATAGGTTTGGCATTCGGCCATATTGGATAAGTCAATGACTGATGGGTTGTTTTAACTGCTTTTATGTTAACCCCTGAGGCCTTGTTCAGTAATGTTTAGCTTATCTATAACTACCATTACTGATTTTAATAAATAATTACCTACCTACTAAACAATTGATGTTTGCTAGGCATAACTGAAAATTTAAATGATTTTCAAAAATTTCCAAAATACTACAATTGAGGTGACTGTCTGTAATTTTGAAATAAAGCACCTACCATATAACGCAGATACATACCTACATACATAGAGTGCCAAAATCATAAGGCTTCTTTTAGGCTTTGCCGGGGTCGGATACAAAATATGTCAATGAAATACTAAGTATATAATCATTTAAGTATATTTAAATCAGCTGGGTAGGTATAAAAATGGTAACATTTTACAAGTCCTAGCTTAGTATATTATGGCTTCATCGTTCTAGATTTTGCGATAGAATCCACGCAGTCGTAAATTCTAAATACGTGTACCATGAAGCCATAGTTTACGGTCTTCACTACAGGTTTTATTGCATCTCGTTTGCTGTAAAACTACTATCTGATGTCCGATGCTACTTAAAGTTAAAATAAAGTTTGGTTATTGCACTGTGTATACTGTGACGCTGCGCTGCTGGTGCAGTTTTCTCAAAACTAATAATCATTTATCAAGAGCGATCTGTATTACACTACGTACTAGACGGGTTTTGCGAGGTATATTCCAAACAAAAATCGTGTCCTATGAAGCAGTCAAATGAATATGACACTGGCAAAGTGTTAGTACTCATACTGGTCACTAAATAATACACTAAACAAGAAAAAAAGAAGCCGAGTGAATGCCTCAGTTTGCTAAAGGCGTCAAAACTCTGGGCACTGATATCCTCATGAATTCAACATTTCTAATCATAAATTATGTATTGAATTAGAAAGAGCACACTAAAACTTTTTCGTTTAACTTAAATAATATTTAGTTACCGAGACCAAAACTTGCCTTGCTTGGGCCCTAACAGAATAACACTTTGTTACATTTTGTATCCACAGAATTCAGCTTAGTTTGGGCCCTTTTTTGGCACTTGGCACACCACATAAGTCAGATTTTAAGTAAGTACTGCCTGTTAATGTATGTTGTGTTAATATTGGATAAACAAATTCATTCATTCAAAACAGTCTTGCAAAATTGGCGAGTTCATTTCTTTACAAGTGTAAATTAAAAATTTATAACACCCCGATAAGTGATGGTTACAGTAACTAGAAAAGAGCTGATAACTTTCAAACGGCTGAACCGATTATCTTGGATTATAGCTTAGAACACTCTCGATCAAGCAACTTTTCAAATAAAAAAAACGAAATTAAAATCGGTTCATTAGTTTAGGAGCTACGATGCCACAGACAGATACACAGATACATACGTCAAACTTATAACACCCATCTTTTTGGTTCGGGGTTTAAAAATGCGTCACGCTGGTTATGGTTCAAATTACGCAGTATGACATGTTCCACAAAACCAAAGGCAAAGTGACGGTGCTTAAAGATAACGAGTATGTGGCATAAAGACCCCAGGCACGTCTCAGACATCCACTGTGGCCGACCGCCTCATATTCCCCATAATATAATACTATTATTATATCTAGGAAAAGACGTAGCCTTTAGAATTAGCACGACCTAATTACGACCATCATAATTTACTTATTATATCAGTGAATTAAAAGAAATAAAATAATACCATGGTAACGCAATAATCTGTTTAGTAAACTGTTACAAATTACTTAAGTCACAAGTGTAAATTAAAATTTTAAAACACTACCGACAAGTGAAGGTTACAGTAACTAGAAAAGAGCTGATAACTTTCAAACGGCTGAACCGATTTTCTTGGATTATAGCTAAAGAACACTCTCGCTCAAGCCACCTTTCAAACAAAAAAAAACTAAATTAAAATTGTTTCATTGGTTTAGGAGCTGCGATGCCACAGACAGATACACAGATACACACGTCAAACTTATAGCACCCCTCTTTTTGAGTCGGGGGCTAAAAATTGAGGCGATCACAAGGAACCATTAAAATTCTTGGTTTTTTCATAAATATTTTTCGTTCACAAAATCTTTTTATAAGGTAAGATAGTATAGTAATTAGATAAGGCTAGCTTTAAGTTTTATTGTAATATTTTCATTAAAAATCAAAACTTATTGTAAATATTAATACAGGTAAGAATAATTCTTTGAACTGTAATAAAATAGAATTAAAATAGAATATTTATATGAGCTGTACCTATGTATTGAACTCTATTGAATAATAATAATTTTGAAGCCCAGGACACAGCATTTTGAATACAAGTAGCTCCCCAAAGACTAGCAATCCTTCATAATACCTCTCGAACATAAAAACCCTCAAGATAGGACTTTATTACGCACAGGAAAGTAAACACGATTTGTCCTGCCACCCACTGAATTTGAAACAAAACTCTTGAGGTACTTTTCCCAGAACCATGATGAGATTACGGCAGTACAGAACATTATCACGTCCCCTCGACAACCCCAGCTGAATCTAAACTGTTCATAACCTTCGTCTCTACCGAAACGGCCACCTTTCGAACCCAATTTTATCGATATTCCTCATTAACTTCAGTTTATGTTTTCCGCACCTACGCACTTTTCAGATTAAAAATCTTGCTAAAAGTTTTACCCAGGGAGGTAATAGTATTATCCATACTAGTACATTATATACTTAAATTTTAAAGTATGCCTGTCTGTCTACTAGCTTTTCATGGTTCATACTTCAAAGGTTTAACAGATTTTGACGTTTGGTTCAGCTTGCATCCCGAGGAAGGACAAGGCTACTTTTGTTCTGGAAAATTACAACGAAATTCACACCAAAGAAGCCGCTGATATCATCTATTTAGAAGAGACTGAGAGAGGTCTTTCATGTTACGTTTGGGTCTGTGCCGGTTCGGAAAGTAAATTATATTGAGAAGAGTCGGAAAGAAAGTGACAAAACTGTTACTCTTTTTGTCATCTACTTATTGCTTTTTAACCCCGACTCAAAAAGAGGGGTGTTATAAGTTTGACGTGTGTATCTGTGTATCTATCTGTAGCATCGTAGCTCCTAAACTAATGAACCGATTTTAATTTAGTTTTTTTTTTGTATGAAAGGTGGCTTGATCGAGTGTTCTTAGCTATAATCCAAGAAAATCGGTTCAGCCGTTTGAAAGTTATCAGCTCTTTTCTAGTTACTGTAACCTTCACTTGTCGGGGGAGTTATAAATATTTAATTTACACTTGTACAAATATAGATTCTATTGCCAAGTGAATCTAAATATCGGCAAAATGTATATTTACTCCCATAAAAAGGAATATTTCAATCTATCTTACAATGGGATGAAATATTACGCGTCCAAAATCTCATAACTTGCGAAAATACAATTGTGTCCCCTACGAAAATCTTTCTTTTTCACCGCGTTATTTTATTATTTGATTTTCAGAATAATATAGTGTAAGTACTTAAACTGGTATTGTATCCATTACAAAGCCTTTTCCTTCAAATATTAAAGCCAACATTCGTGCAAGGATATTCGAAAACGGTCTATCCAAATCTTATTTACGAATAATGCACTCATATAAGTACCATTAGCGGATAAGCGGTGATAGCCTAGTGGTTAAAACGTCGGCCTCCTGTTCGGGAGATTCTAGGTTCGATCCCGGGCAAGCACCTCTTACTTTTCAGGTGCGTTTTAAGCAGTTAAGTAACCCACTTGCTTTAACGGTGAAGAAAAATATGGTGAGGAAACCTGCATGCCTGAGAGTTCCTCATAATGTTCTCAAAGGTGTAAGTACGAAGTCTGCCAATCCGCACATTGTAATAACTGCTAGATCGGTATATGACGAGGAAGCGCTGGATGTAAAAAACAGCATTCAAAAGATAATGACACGTGGCCAGTTCCATCACAGTGTTAGGGCTTGTCTATTTTGAAATGACGCGCCCCACTACAAATTTTGTTCACTAAATTGCGGTGGTAGGGCGCGTCTAATAATAACTAGCTGATACTCGCGACTTCGTTCGCATGGATGTAGGTTTTCTAAAATTCCCGTGGGAACTCTTTGATTTTCCGGGATAAAAAGTAGCCTATGTGCTAATCCAGGGTATTATCTATCTCCATTATAAATTTCAGCCCAATCCATCCAGTAGTTTTTGCGTGAAGGAGTAACAAACATACACACACACACACACACACACATACATACAAACTTTCTCCTATATAATATTAGTTTGATGTTTCAGGCATTAAGTGACGTCCGCTACATTCGGCGGCTATGTGGCACCATCGCTCAGGAAACCGTGGATACCCTGTTTGAAGCCTAAGCATAATCATCAGTACAACGCTTCCCTACAACTTTTTTACCGACAAAGCTTTACAAAAGCAGCAAGTGAAATGAATGAATTGATAATAATAAATAATAATAATCCCTTAATCAGTTTTACCTTAAAAAAAGGGTCTGAATTAAATAAAAAGAAGTAAGTACTATGGATATAATGTCATAGTAGGTACCTATATCAGACATTAATAACCCATAATGTCCCTTTGGAGAGCCAAATGTCTTCACCAAACAGTAAGCATGATTTATAAAGCTCATAAAATTTCCGAAAATGTGTAAATTTTTGCATAATAATTGTATTAAAATTATATAATTCTATCCATACTAATATTAAAGGTAAATGAGAAAGTGTGTCCGTCTGTCATCTTTTAACAACCCATCTGCTAAACTGTTTTTGTGGTAGAAAGATAGCTTGCACAATGTAAACGAACATAGACGTGTATTTTATGCCGGAAAATTGAAAATTTTCAACGGGATTTTAAAAATTTAAATTAATTAAATAATAGAAAATGAATAATATTATAATAAATAAAACTAGCATTAAACTTTTACAAAGTCATAAGTACATAATATTTGTGTTTTCATAATTTTTCAAGTTTTCACGTTTCCTCACAAATCGCTTCGTTCATAATAATGAATGTGTTACTATAAAGGCCTCCACTTCTAGTGAAAGAAAGTGTAACTTTCCACTATGCTGCATTGCGGAAAAACTGAATAGCTCATATGAAATACTAAGCTTCTAGATGTAGGTATTTTATTCAGTACTAGAGCGATCGCCCCGACTTTGCACGGGTGGCAGTGTTACCTTGTGGTACCCACAGGAAATATACAAGGCGGCCGATGGGCAGATGTATTCTGGAGACTGCGTACAATGCAATGTAGTACGACTTTCAGCCCGCTGGACCGATGACCTAAAAAAGGTGATGGGAAGCGGGTGGAAAAGAAAGGCGGAAGATCAAGTTTGGAGGCGCGCTCTTGAAAAGGCCTATGTCCAGCTGATACAACAATTGGATTGACACCTTTGTAAAATGTTCTTCACGATGGCAAAAATCCATTTAATTTAGAAGATATAAGTGAATGCATAGATTAACATGGAATGTGACAACTTAATATGTTGCTTTTGTGATTGATGCTCATAAGAAATTTTAGTTAGCGTATTAAATAAGGATTTTGACAAAAGTATAGGAGTAGCCCTTTTATGTAGTTGTACCTTGAGATTTAAATAAAATAGGCAATATTATAAATCAATTTATTCCTTTTTCTCTTGTAAAATTATTATTATTATTAACATCCATTTATTACATAAATTATATTGCAACACAATAAAATTGTGCGACTTAAATATTATTATTGACTATTCGTAGGTATTCAAATAGTCTTTATAAATAATAAATATTATATTAACTAATGAACAAAACACAATTTTTTCTACATAATAAAAAGGACTAATTTAATTATTATTTCAAACAATTAAATCCATATTATTTATCGCCTCAGGTGACATTAAACGGAGAAACAATGAAAAAATCTACTTTTTTGTTAACAATAAAGATACATAGATTAATAATTTTATAGACATCATCAACACAAATAAATATTAAAAATTATCTTGAATTGATATTTATTACACAAGAACACTTTTACAATGAACTGAAAAACATTAATGTAATTGTTGTTATTTCACTAATAGTTTCTATCTATTATATTTATCTATTACAAAAAATACAAAATTACCTATAAATGTATGTATAATAATAATTTGTTTCCAAGTTTAAACAGTAAACAAGATAATATTTTATTGACAACGCAAAATATATTCACTATATTTCATACATAATACAATAAATTGTAATAATCATAAAAGTTTGATGAATAGTACAGTATAATATTTACATAAACCACGCCATCTTATCGTAAGTTTTATAAATAAAAATTTATCACGTCTGCTTTTCTTCAATAAGTCAATAATATAATATAATATTTTTAGGTCTGGTTGAGAATAATTTACAAAATAGACCTGGCTCTAGTCCTGTGGTCCTCATACTAAACTTAATAATTTATATATTTACTACTATGACAATCTACCTATCAAACAAACTACATTTCACCTTACAAAATACACTTCCCTAGTACTTACAATATAATCTTTGCTCTGGAGAGTTCTCTAAATGTACTATATTCACTGCCCTATGGAAAGTCACTTTCGGAAGTCATCGTGTCAATGTCACTTCTGTATCACTTGAGCTCCTCGAGCTCTCTTTAATAACATCGAGCTCCCTATTTGAAACTGAGGAATTTCGAGAAAACTTATGTGTTCCATATTCACTTTTTTCATCAAAACTATCATGAACACTAATATTATAATCTTTCGGGTCATCTGAGTCATCTTCTATCACGTCATTTACTTCCACTTCCAATAAATTATCATTTTCCTTTAAACCATAACCACTAAAAGTTTTTTCCTGACTCAAACTGCGAATCCGGTCGAGATTATGCTCCAAATTTGATATATTATCGTCCTCCATGCAAGGCGAGTCATCAAATTTCCATTTGATATTTGAATTGAAATGTTCTACGCCGGGGTACATGCCTACGCTATTACTTCTATGCCCGAAAACCGGACAGTTCCTTAACTCTCACAACTCTGGATGCCTGCCATTACAAATTTTGTTGAAGTTTCCTTCATCTAAACTAAGATTAGAACGAGACCGACCACATTCAAGACCCGAATCTTGTCTAAATAGGCAGAAGTCTGAAGTCTTCATTCTGCATTGCCTTGAGCATGGTTCTATCTGGAATGCGGATCTATCCAATTGTCTGTAATCAGATAGTCCATATCCATCAAAGAATCTTGAATTGTGTTTACAGGTACCACTATGGTAGCCTTTAAATGATCCTGTGCATCGCATGTGATCTCTGTGGCATTTTTGAATTGCGTGAAGTGAATTTGAAGAGACTGTTCGTTCTAAAATTTCTCCCCAGTACTTTTCACCAAGTCCTTCGAATTCACCCTTTGAATGCAAACCTTCTGATGTAATTGAAGACCCACAACAACCCGCAGGTTTTTCATAGCTTTGAAATGATTTCGTTCTCCGACAGCATATCTGTGAAATTAAGTTAGGAATTCATACAAAACCATAAAAGCAATTACGTTTCGTTACGAATCTGAAATATAATATAATGTCAGAGCATTAAAATAAAAGTTAGAAATATTCGTATATAACCTAACCTCTCTACATAGGTAAACAAAGTAAAGAAAAAGTTCTAAAGTTTTATTTTATAAACAAACTTAATACTATATGCAGTGTGTAAAATTTATAGAATCAGAACTTACGTAATACTGAAGCAGCTCATTGCTTATCCTTCTAAAGTGACTATTTAATAGCCAATATAGGAAAGGATTCCAAAAACTATCACTTAGAGCTAACCAGGTGACGAGAAAATCTAAAGTGGGTGGCACCTGTTGAAAAAAAGAAAAGAATAATTATATAATGTAAATTCCATTCAATTGAGTAGACAATCTTAATTTAATGTATCGACATGATAAAGTAGAATTTGATTTTATTTTGATACAAAAATTACGTGTTAAAATAACAAGTGTAAATTAAAAATTTATAACACCCCCGACAAGTGAAGGTTGCAGTAACTAGAAAAGAGCTGATAACTTTCAAACGGCTGAACCGATTTTCTTGGATTATAGCTAAGAACACTCTCGATCAAGCCACCTTCAAACAAAAAAAAACTAAATTAAAATCGGTTCACTCGTTTAGGCACTACGATGCCACAGACAGATACAAAGATACACACAAACACACGTCAAACTTATAACACCCCTCTTTTAGGGTCGGGGGTTAAAAAGAATTTGTGCGGAAGGGGTAGTTTCAAATGTTAGATATATTCAAAACCAGACATGACGTTAATGTTCAAAACGATTCAATGGCTGTTGCTTTTAAAATAATAAACAAAATATTATGATTTGAAGTTAATTTTTTTTCAGTTATTCAACAAGTTTCTCCATAAAAATAGTGGACATGAAGTTTGTGTGATATAAGAACTAACCTTGCATCCCGTACACGCTGCAACCACTTCTTGAATAGTGGCTGGAGTTACCATTACAATAAATCCTAGAGACATTGCAGCCATTGTGCGAGACGTGCTTACGCTATGCGGTCTTACTGGAGTCGGAATTTGCTGTAAATAACTTAGAATTAACTATTTAAATTGTCAACTATAATATATTAGGCGAACCACAATATGTTATCACCAGCAAATAAAGGAGATCTCAAATCAACAAGAGCTCTCTTAGCACCCCTAACCTCGAAATGAAATCCAAAGACACATAATTAATATCTTCATAAATCACAACATCTTTAATATCTTCATCTATACCAATTTTATCATCAATTTAAGACACCTTCCTTCCCTTCTGTGTTTCCTACCAATTACAATCCGGGTATCTTTAAAACAAGAGTGAATAGGCACCTTCTAGGTAAACGCGTCTTAGACCACATCATCACTTTCCATCAGGTGTGATTGTGGTCAAGCGCTTACGTATAGTGAATAAAAAAAAAACCTTTAGTTTATCCTAATCTAAGGTATACGTTTAATTACAGTAAGAATCATTCACTGACAAAAGATACTGAGTTTCATCGTCACGAACACTTTAGTAAAATAATGAAAAAGATGATTGTTTGTGATATGAGACATTCATAAAAATATTTGAAGTTTACGAAATTATAATCTTACCATAGTTTCATGTTCACTGCGATTATTTTTGGCGCAAGAAATAGGGATTCCATTGGGCCTTGTATCTGACGGGCATTTACTTCTAGTTTTGCTGACGTGAAAGCCTGATCCGTAGCAGTACATCAACGCCATTGTTGTTGGAAAATAGTAAGCGCAGCAAGCCAGAATTCTGGAAAACAAATCACGTTGAAAATAATGAAGAATAGAATAGAATAGATTTTTATTCAAATAGACTTTTACAAGTGCTTTTGAATCGTCAAATAATTTACCCCTGGTTCGGAATGCCGTTCCCACCGAGAAGAACCAGCAAGAAACAAGAAGCTGGTGCAAACAAAACAGTGTAATTGCATGAAATAAAATTGTACAAGAGGAGCAAATAAGCTTGCAAATACGATTGAAATCACGAATATTGGAATCAATTATAACACAGGTCTACGTCGTTTTGCTTGTGAAATGAGTTCTTTGTATTCAGTGATCGAAACCAAACTTTTGACAAATTTTGGCACAGTTTTAGGCCAATTCCCTTAGAAATTATTTCTGATTTGCATTAATTAGGCCAATAATTTTCTGATTAAAGAAGAAAAAATATTTTGATCAGCTAGTTCACCAGCTCATTATGAAGATTAAAAATACAAATATTTTATGCAATATTTACTTGTTGCAACTTAAACTACAAGTTCAAAAGTTTTCAAAGAACAAGACAAAACTTAAGATAGACCCGTATTTTGTGACGTTTATAGTTTAAGTTAGTAATTAAAACTTCGGTCAAACTGAAGCGAATCCCGTGCGGGATGCGGGAAGCAATCCGTTCACGGCAATACAGGGATTTTATATAAAACGTATATATGACAGTCATATCGTACTTTATTAAATAGATTTGCCTAGATAACAATTTATGAAATCTAATTTTATTAGTAAAAATTCTACTTGGTATCTATGTAATCAAATTAAACATTTTGCATAATTAATTTTTAACGCTTTTCATGTAAAAGTCAAAAAGGATTTCAACCGAAAAGGAATTCGGTTAAACTAAAAGGTCAATAAACCTATAATCGCTGCGTTCAAATTCAACGCATAATCAAAGTCGCATACATACGAGTAAATTTCGTGATATGCGCTTTGATTCACATCCCGCATCCCACGCGGCACTTGCCTCAGTTTGACCTTAGCTAAAGTATCCTATAAACATAAAAGAAAATACATAGTTTCATACCTGAAAGCAATTCTGCTGTGAAAAACATCGCAGGCCATCAAACCCGTTGAGTTAAAATAGTAACCAGACCGTGGCAAAACCATAGTAGCAAATAGAGATACTGATAAAATCCAAGTGGTACTTATTACTAATACGCAACCCTGAAACATGTCAAGTTATTTAATAAAATGCTCGAAAACATTGAAGATCTTTGATACCCAAGAAATCCAATTTCTTATAATTCTTCAAATGTAAAATTTTGCGTAATTGAAGGCGAAAAGGAATAATAAAACATGCAAATTCTTACAACTAGACTAAGAGATGGTTATTTAATCCCCAATAGTAGAATACGTACTTTTATTGTTATGTATTTTTGATGTGAAATGTCTGTATTTTAAGGAGTAATTTGATTAATTTTATTATAGAAAATTTACTAAGAATTATAAAAATAGACAAAGACATGTTCATACACATGATAGCACAACATTAACTGACAAAATTAACGATTTTAAGTCCATATTCGACTTTGTGTAAGGTATTCGTCGATGATACAGACCATTAAGAGAATCACATCACCGAATTTCGTCGGATCCCGTGTTCCAGCATAATATGAATAATAATGACTTCTTGTTCATCCCTGACAGTGGAGTTAGTACGGTAATAAATATTTTATGTATTCGTCACATAGGAAATGATTCCCCGTCTCTCTGTACGAATTTTCTTTAAATGAATTCCAAGTTCATCGAGGACTTTTTATGTCAGTCAGTTGAAATGGCTGTCGGGGCAAAGCTCTTACTTAATCTAAAAGATCAAAGCTGTCCCTTGTATTTCTGAATCACATTTAAATTCTAGCGCCCAGAACTTCTTAAGCGGTTTAAAGAAGAGATTTCTGCGCGGAAAGGTATTATTAGGCAAATCTGCCACTGAACACAACCTTTGCTTTCTTGAATTTTCAATGGGTAAAATAAAATATTTTATACTTAGCATACAAAAGCTGTTAGATAATAATGATGATAATGAAACACTTTAACAGTCTGCAAAAAACGCACTACGAGGCGCACTATACGCGACGGCTCAGTGGGCGTATGACATAGGTACGCCCTTGTTATCGCAAATTGACAATGATACCATGATACGAGTGAAAAACCTAACTCCAGAAGGTCTACAGCGCCGGAAAAATCGCGTCGCTTACATATTTTTTCAAAAAAAATTGTGAGATATGTTTATCTTTTAAGTCAACTGAGGAAATCTACAGTTCTCACCTTTTTACTAGAATGTTTATGATACGTATTTGGATGTAGCAAATATAAATATCTGTCTATCGCCATACAAACTAAAATAACAGCGCTCTGTTGACTGACTGCGCCCCTCAGAAGTGCCTGTAACATAAAATTCTCTTAACAACCTTTTATATCCATTGCAGATGACCGACAAAAGTCTGCGAAAATAGAACGCAAGAAAAATATATCACCTTAACGCCGACATCCGACAAAACAACGCTCCTACTGGCGTTGAAGTATGATTAACTCCTAGCCAACAGGAAAACGATAAGATATACCTTCAAGCGAATGAATAAGGTGAGGCAGGCGACAGTATCCGTTGAGTTGGTGTAAAATCGGACATCGCATCTTATTGTCTTAGGGCCGATTCACACCAATTGCGTACACTTGACACGTGTGTAGTGACTCGCGTAAACCCCTAACATACCGGTTTACGCATACATCCGCATTTTTATTTATTTTTATCCATAAAAGTTTTTGATTTATCGTGCAAAATGTCGGAAAAAATACCCGAGTACCGAACCCTCGGTGCGCGAGTCTGACTCGCACTTGGCCAGTTTTTTTTTATTACTATACAATATATAGTTATACAGTTAAGGAGCTCGATAACAATACGGTGTAAATGAATGAAGTAAAAGTTTACAAGAATAGCAAAAAACTGAATGAAAGTTTGGAAAAGTTTATCGAAATCAAAATATTTGGACTTTTTAATAGTTTCAAACCGTTTTGCTTGGATTTGTATTCATCGGGCCAAAAATGTCCAGATCAAAGAAAAAAAAGCATAGTAGTATTTTGATCAGAATTAGTGTAATCACACCGTTTTGTTCGTCAGCTCCTCAATGTATTATTTTAGGTCTATTACCACCTTTAGACACAAAACGGTCGTTTGCGAATAGAATATTGTAAATGCGAAAAGAAAAGAACAATATTGGAGTTTCTGTAACGAGGTTATCAAAATATTATTATTAACGAGGTATCTGCATAAAAGGCTTTAAAGTTACAAGACTCAAACTTGCGCGAGCTGATATTTCTGCCCGGTCATTAAGTACGCCATTAGCTACTTATTATTATTTATTCGTAGCCATTAGCGCTATAAGCAGGAAAGTTTCGCTAATTTTATTGTGAAACCGTTGGCTTTTTGACTTATATTCGTGATACATTTAATAAACTCGCTAGTTTTTTTTTTTTAAAGCTTCGATTGTATCTTTAAACCAGTTTAACCTTCTCACAATGCATGCCGTCTGAATAAGTACTGCCTTCTGTTACCCGCCCTTGTTACAATAAGCGATAGTTTCTTGAGATGTTGGTCGAAACAATTTGCGATAAGGCCCGTGGACTAACTGACTATCGGTACAAATAAATCGTCGAGTCAACACTCCAATTGGTGGTAACCTCGTGAGCCAAGTCCAAGTATTTCAATACTTTTTAACCGATTCCTTCCATTTTTGCTTAACCAGGCTATCATCATGTGGAATGGTAACTTTCAATTATCTTTCAATTATTATTATGATGGAAATTGTGAATTAATTTATTTCGACCTATACTATTTCATACTTGGTATCCGATTACCTTTTAACCTCGCTTCCTCAATTGCGAACTTTTTCTGAGAGGTAACTTTATTCATTTTCTCTTCGTCTCTTGTTTAAATAAAGTTTCGCAAAGCTTCGCTTAGCTGTAACTGGATTAAATAACGCTCGTAAAATTTGATGAGAAATTATGTTTTAAAGTATCTTGTGAGTGTTTTTGTTTATTTACTGTACATGTAGCCATCGCTACATGTCTTCGGTGGTTAGAGGGATTATAACTTTTTTTTTAAAGAATATTAGCCATGTTAAATGACTAATATTCCCCTTTCCTCTCCAACTAAGCGTCAGGCTTGTGCTAGGAGTAGGTACGACAATAGTGCAACGGGCGGGGTTTGAACCGTCGACCTTTCGGTTTTCAGTCCACTCCTCTACCGGTTGAGCTATTGAGGCTTGAACTTATAATAGAAAGCAGTGTATCATTTTTGGAGTGATTCCATACCAAATCAGTGCCCAGTTCTAGCAGTTTATTGGATATCATCTATTACATACGTCATTGCTAATGGCTCAGTTTACTATTAGAATACTAGAGATGATGAAAGCATGGTATACTTAATGTTTTTGGAAGGAATTTTATTTTCCAATACTGGGCTCCATGTTAGATACAAAAATAAAGATTAAATATGAATTTTGAAAATAATAAAACTCAACTTACAGGTACGTCATGATATTTTATTTAACTAGGACACGTGATAGTCTAGTGTCCTAGTTAAATAAATTGTTCCACTGTGCCAACATGTTGTTGGCACTATTGTTCCAATAAAAAAAGACTTTCTGGAACACTACAGGTGTCCTAGATAAAAAACTAACAACGTTGGCTGTGCGTAAACTGTTATTTAGTATACCTATCTAGAAATATCAAAACGGAACGTTTTCCCGAATTAATCGTATGGACTATGGAGCATTGACATAGAATTCGTAGGTAGATGACAAATCACGAGCAAACTGTCATCGCTCAAGTGGCCACACATATACAGCGTACACGTCTGTCACTTCAGTTTATTAAACCTTGGTACTTGAACATAAAGTTTAATAACGATTGTAAATAGGTACCTACTAATCCAAGCTACTAATTTGAAATAAGGTCAACCTAATCGGTTTGCTTGTATTTTTCAAGCCGCTTTTAAAGCGTTTATTACAAATCGTCTAGAATCTAGATACTCATACCTCTGTTACGGAGATTAACGACATTTTTTCACACAGTTAACATAACTTAAAAAGTTACTTCGTAGCCTCTGTAATTCGCTAAATTTACTACTTACTAACTGCTACTACTTACATACTACTTTATACTATTTAAGTAAAGTTAGATTTTAAGGCGTTATTATTTGTAAATGTTAATTGTGTTTTGTACTATGAATAGGATCAACGAATAAATCTTATTCTATTCTATTATTACGTTAAAAAATTACCTGAATCTGGCAAAATATTTCTCCGTAAGGCCAGCACTTGTAAAGCGCGGGCAGAAGGGCCACGGGGGCAATTAGGATCCCCGTAAATAGATCGTTTAGCGCCAATGAGGTCAGAAGATATCTGGGCTGAAAATAACGATATAGCCTCACTGATTGTATAAAGGTGTCCTCGATTTTAAACTCAATTATGCCCAAGGCTTTGCTTGCGTGAAGCAAATTTATATCGGAATGTACGAGTACTTAAACTACTTTAAGCATACTAGACTATAATATTCTTTTATACCCACTGCAAAAGTCTAAATTAATTTTCTAGCTAGTAGGCAGGTACACGACATACGTTCATACAAAGTACAAAAAAATAAACCGACATACAGTTATAGTTTAACAGAATACATAAATATTATTTATATATTCAACCTGAGCCACTTCAGAAACTAGAGAATCCGTAATATTTTTTATTTTTTTTATTCACTATAGGTAAGCGCTTGACCACAATCACACCTGATGGAAAGTGATGACGTGGTCTAAGATGGGACGCGTTTACCTAGAAGGTGCCTATTCATTCCCCAATTTTCGCAAATTGACCCAAAATTAAACTTTCCTTGTGACTTGGCGCTGCGTTAGACCTAAAAATCATAAATATGATTAAGCTCACCTGATTATCAATATACTTGATGTACCTTCGATTGTTCAACACGCAAATAAGAACAAGATTGCCAAAAACAATCGCCATAGATAAGGCGAATATGAAAAACGCTTTCAGTATGTCTTCAGTTGCCGGGAAGGTTGTGGGCCAGCCTTTTCCGTTGGGCCAACAGGAGCTGTTAGAGAGAGACGGCGCTACCAGCAATGCGCCTTTAGTCGAGTCGAACATAGTCGGCGCCTGCGACTAGCAGCGCTTATTTTTGTTGAATAAGTCATTTAGATCATATGAAGTCCTTCAGTTCTTCAACCTATATTTTGTAATCTAGCTTTGTATGTTTGTTTGTCTGTTACATGCTTACTCTTTAAATTCATTCTTGATGATGGATGATTTAGACTTGGTTGCATAGCGGACATTATCTGAAACAAAATAAATTGGAATTTAGTTTTTTGTGCTTCAAAAAAAAGGAACTATTACAGAATCCCTTCGTTGTCTGTCTGTCTATCTGTCCGTCTGTCCATCGAGTCTGTCATTAAATTTGGCAGGTAATATAAAATTAAGTAAAACCTAGTACAAAACATAAAACTTAGTCTACTTATCTATTTAATAAAATTACTTTTGCTATCTATTTATGTAATTGTACATGGAAGGCAAATATAAAAAAAAAGATGTATCTTGAACAGCTGTAACACCAGTTTACGAAAAGTTACTAACAGCCATCGCAACGAAATCGATAAGGTAAGTGCCTACATTTTCATGATTTTACTCTTGTTGGGATTACCGTGAAATATTGTCTCATTTGCCTAAAAGCCCTTTAAAAGCTATCAGACATTTAAAAATGCTTTGGATAAATGAAATAATGCTTTGGGAAACTCAAAAAGGATATACTCAATTATATTCTCAAAAATATACTAATAATAAATGTGAAAATGTATCAAGTCTTCTTCACGGTTCAGTTTTTGGACAGATTTTGACGAAAAGTACAGGTGATAGCTTGCATCCCGGAGATGGGCAAACGCTATTTTAAATTTATCCCTAAAAATCAGAGTTTATACATATCAAAAGATAAACTAACTGACTGACGTAATATTATGATCAACGTAGGTATAGACTACAGCTTAAACCGCTGGGTCTAGAATCTTGAGATTTTGCTAGTAGGTATGTACTCACATTTCGACGCTTACGACGCCAAAGATTTATGCTAGTTCATAAAATTTCATGTTGTAGAAAATATAATCTTACTGAGAAGAACCAGCAAGAAATTCGACAGTTATTCTTTTCAAGACTACGTCCTTTAGATAAGTAATTGCCGTAACGGTCTAAATAAAGCTAAAAGCACATTGCAGCCGAGTCAAAGCGACGCGATGCATATTTTCTAAAATGTTCCTAATAAAAACTTTCTCTTCTTGTACGTATAAATATTTGTTGTAGATACTTATTTTTTATTCATAATTTAAAACTTAAACACAATTTAAACATAATATACTTGAATGAAAAGACATCATCAAAGGCAACTTATCTCTACGGGATATATCTATATTTAGTTTGTCTTAGAAACAAAATTAAAACGAGGTGCGAATGGGTTAATTTTCGTTTGTTCATTACTTACAAATAATTATGTACCAGTACATGTACCTACATTTATGCATTGGATTTATGAATTTGCAACAATTACAAAAGGATCGCGTTGTTTTACCTCTCCCGCAATATGCTTTGAGCTTAACTTAAAAGAAATTGAGACTTGAAACAACATTACAGAATAAACAAGTTGCAATATTCAGGAAAAAGCGCTTCGTTCAAAGCAATTCCATCTTGCGGAAATTGTAAGGCACCTTATAGACTGGGAGATAGCTTTACTAATGCCTAGGTTTATCGCGTTTAATGTTATCGTGTCAGAAGTTATCCAGGTTTTTAGGGTTCTGTCCCTCAAAAGGAAAACGGAACCCTTATAGGATCTCTTTGTTGTCTGTCTGTCTGCCTGTCTGCTAATCTGCCCGTCTGTCTGTCTGCCGTGTCTGTCAAGAAAACCTATAGGGTTCTTCCCGTTGACCTAGAATCATGAAATTTGGCAGGTAGTAGGTCTTATAGCACAAGTAACAGGAAAAATCCGAAACCCGTAAAATCGTGGTTACATCACAAAAAAAATGTGTTCATGACATATAATTATACTACCATTAATTTTCAAAGTAAGATAACTATACCAAGTGGGGTATCATATGAAAGTGCTTTACCTGCACATTCTAAAACAGATTTTTAATTATTTTTATGTAAAATAGTTTTTGATTTGTCGTGCAAAATATTGGAATAAATACCCGACTACGGAACCCTCAGTGCGCGAGTCTGACTCGCATTTGGCCGGTTTTTGTAGGTTGAGCACTCTTCATCCCATTAAAATAAATAGCTTACATGCCAACTTGATAGCTCAAAAACGTATGCGAGACATTGCCAATTTCCTGCAGGAAATGGGTTTATTTGAAGGAAATATTAGCAAAGGACCTTTCGTTGAAAAAGGTTTTTAAATTAAATCTAAAGACAAAGTCAATAATAATTCATTTGCTAAAAGAAAACTACGTCAAAGCCAGATTTGAGGTTATTATCATAAGCCTTATTTAAAATTTAACCAGTTCCCACTTACCTACTACATAATATCATACAATACATACATACAGTACAATACATAGTCCGAAAGTAAGCGATGGTAGCAAACGTAGGCACTTCTACTTATCTATTAAAATTAAGATTAGTAATAGTTACCTAAAAATAGGTAAAACTTAAACCAAAAAGTTTTCAATGAGAGTGAAAACAGAGTAGATACCCACAGCTGGATGATGTTTTTGCTCTTAAATTTAACACGTTAATTCGAAATGTTATTACCGTTATAGTACCACCCTACTTATCGGTAATAATAATAATATCGTTGGAGTAAAAATATTTTGAAGTTTATGTCCTCATTAAACTTCAAATCGGTTCAACAGATTCAGATTAGAGACCTTTTCCTAAATAGGTTCTCACAGAGGCAAATGTTAGGTCTAAATATAATTTTAAATCTAAATATTATACACAAAATAGTCAACCCAGTAAAGTACACACGTAAAATGTGATGTGCTGGCCAAACATGTCCCTTGTGATACATTCAGGACGAGAACAAACTTCGGTCATCATTTATAAACAAAATGTTACTATGTTGTTATACTATAACGTGGTACGTGGTCTACTGAAACATATATCTGAAAGTATTGACGTAGTAAGCACTGTTAAGATTTACTTACGCGATTTGGGTGCTCATTAAAATTAAAACCAACCCTGTTTAGAGACCACCATTTTTTTAAGTACGCTCGAAGGTGTCAAAAAATAAGCCAACCCCGCGCCAATATCCACGAGTATGTAGTCTAAGGCGCTACGCGTATGTGTACTGTACGCGTAGGTATAAAGACTTCACCTTTTACAATACAATAGTATGACCTTTGCCTATCTGGAGTTTTATAATATCTTTGATTAAAACAAATTGAAGAAATACAGTCAAACATTTCGTTTTGCGCTGATTTGTATTTATTCAGGCGGCAGAGCTAAACTTCTGTATCAATTTATTCAATCAAGCTTCAGCAGACTAAATAATTAATAACAGTTCGTAATTTATTTTCTTCGCTCTTGACAAAGCGGCCGTGGAATGCGTCTCCATTATACTCTGATGGATGCATTCCTTGTGCACTCATGTAAAGGGTCGTCCACCGCAACCCTCACTTGGTCTGTCCATCTTATGGGCGATCTACCACGTGCTTTGGTGCCCTCTACTCTTCTTTGAACTACTAAACGTTCAATAGAGACATGGTCGCATCTATAATAATACTCAAATAATAACAGGTCGAAATGGCAATTGGGGTTTGAGGCGGGGCGAACCCACCCCGATTACTATCTCCACCTCTCGAGTACTATAGATATTATGTGACCTAAGAAAGTGCAAACGCGTTAAATCGCAATTCATACAGGCTTATTTATCGATACCTAGGCCAATACACAGCGTACAAGGACTCCCTCTAGTGACATAACAACTAATGAAAACAATTAGGTAGCTAGTTGAAACCCAGATAAAAAACTATCAGTGCTTTAGAAATCATCCATACTCTGTATCGATTAATGAAATAGATTCCCTCTATGCGGGATTTCCGGCATGCGTTTCTTATTGATCAATGAAAATTAGTCTCACTAGAGCGTAGTGCCTAAAATCTAGATATTGCTCAGTATATCCTTACTCTATGGATATTGTTATATAGATAGAAGTCGTAATAGATGTATGGCGGTGGAGTTGTGATTCATTAAGGCAGTGAAAATTTTTTGAAATTCGACTTTTCCCCATAATTAGAGTAATGCGGATTCGAACTAGGTCGAGAGATGTGTTTTCTAACAGTGTGAACTCAAAATCAATACCAAAATATTCAATTTTCATTTTTTAGCAAGCTCTCACAATTTGCTGCTTACTTTTTTGACTGCTAGCTATGTAGGTATATTAATTATAAACAAATTTTTAGTTGTTTTCTTTCCTTTTTAATAGATTCTAAATGTGTATAAGTATGCTCATATTAATGTTATAAATGCAAAAGCGTGTCTGTCTGTTTGCTTTTTCCTAGTTTTCCACTCCCATTCGTTGAACCGATTTTAATGGTTAAGTACAGAGTTAACTAAACCAGAGACGGATATAGACTAATTTGTGTCTCAGAAAATGAAAGAGTTCCCACAGGATTAAATCTACCTGAAATCTAAATACAGAGATAGCTTACATCCTAGAGGCAGACATAGGCTACATATTTTTAACCCGGAAAATCAAAGAGTTCTCATATCCTATATATCCACGCAGACGAAGTCGCAGACTTCATCTAGTATATAGTGTACTAGTTTATGCCCGTGACTTCGCCTGGCCTACACAAATTTAAAACCCCTATTTTACCCCCTCAGGAGCAGAATTTTCCAAAATCCTTTCTTAGCGGATGTCTACGTCACAATTAATTATTAGCTATTTGCATGCCCAGTCCGATCAGTCCCGTAGTTTGAGCTGTACGTTGATAGATCAGTCAGTCAGTCAATTTTTCCTTCTATCGGTATATTTATAAAGAAAAGGGTTAATTTAACTCACATTTTATTTCAGTAGGCAGCTTTCACTGGCGCGAATCGCTACGTCTATGTCCTTTAACAGTCTACACTTGCAACTTTTCGCAATCTAATCAATCAGTACCTTTGTTGCGGACAGCAAAACCAACATCGGATGGGAAACGCCCGCGAAGTGCTAACGCAAACCCGCATATCGCATCTACACCATAGCAGCCCGAGTAAAGAGTGAGCCTTTTAAAACGGAAAACCCAATTCAATAAAACCTTTACTTTAAGTTCTTTGCTGCGGCTGAAGGAATTAAGTTGTAACCGATTGGGTGATGTTGACCTAAATCGGCAACTAAACAGGCGACCGACTTTGGTGGTCCAAATTTGGTCATTTGGCTTGATTTACTCCACGTCATACAACGGCCGGCCGAACCGTGTTGCCTGGAAGTCCAAAATTTTACACCCGAATGAAGCACGGGTGTGGCACGGTCTAGTATGAATTACTGTTACACAATTCATCAAAGAGATTAAATTTTTCGACAATAATTCCCGCATCTTTCTATCTATGTATCACTTGTTAGAAAAAGTAAAGTAAAACGGTTTTCCACGTGAATAGGAACGTTATAAAAGCTTCAACAAAGCGGAAATCTGAACCGCAGCACGGAATAGACACAACACTTATATTGGCTTTTCATACAACAAGTACACTCATGAATGAACGAATATACTTTTATTGTACACCTCTGTGCTCATGTTATTGTTATACACTTAGCTTATAAATGTATGTGAAGAATTTTATAAATCTAGCTATTAACAGGGCTCTCTCTGTCACTTACTCCATACAATCGTAGTTCCAATTTCATTTAAATATTAAGCAATCAAAATCCATGAAATTTTGTAGCCATATTCTAGAAACTAATATCTGTGCCTGTGGTGTTTTAGATTTTTTTAAATATGTAGTTTCAAAATTACAGGAGCTCAAAGATTTGTATGTGAATTTTTAAGACCGCGTAACTTTGAAACCGAATGGATATTAGTTTCTAGAATATGTCTGCAAAATTTCATGAACTTTGGTTGCTTAATATTCAAATGAAATTGGAACTACGTTTGTATGGAGCGAGTGACGGAGAGACCCCTCTTAAACAACGGTGGCATATTTTAATCCTGATCCTTTACGATTTCCTTAATATTCAGATCATCATCATGATCAAACCATTGAAGACTCAGTACTGAGCACAGAGGTCTTCATTAAAATGTTATGGGTTTGGCCATAATCTACGACGCTGGCCAAGTGCGGATTGGCAGACTTCACACACCTTTCAGTATGATACAGTCTGAGTGAGGTTACATTATGGAGAATTCTCAGTTAATTCCGGAATACTCGACTGGAAGGCCGACGACTTAACTACTTGGCTACCTATCACCACTATCAATAAAAGAAGTTCACGCTTCTAAAAAATCTGTCGCTTCAGCTACTGAAAAGAAGCGATCGCTCAGGCGATAGTATCTAATCACACTAATACTATAAAGGCGAAAGTTTGTATGTTAGTGTGTGTGTGTGTGTATGTATTATACACACACACACATGTAACACATATGTAATAGATAACATCCTGGTTTAACACAGATGCTACTTTTTAGCCTGGAAGATTTCCCGCCTAATACCCAAGGTACCTAATAACGTAAAAAGCACAAACGTAAATAAGTAAGTAGTAGGTGCCTACGTAAAAGGCTCTCGAGTGAACTATTTTAATAATAGAAGATCACAAGAATATTAAATCTATTCAATAACGAATATTGTAATCTAGAAATTCTTAGTACGAGTAAGTATTTCATACTATAAAACATTTTGACTTTGTCCCTTTTATAAACAAGTTCATTTAGAGCTCACAGTGTAGATACGAGTAAGTGGAGCAAAAGTAAATATTTTATTGTTAAAATCATTCAGACTGGAATATTCAGGAGTCTTAATGTGGCACAAACAAGAAGCTTAGTATTTATAACTCTCAGCGCAAATGATACAAATGCAAAATTGTTTATAAAATGATTCCAAGTTAGTAAGATACAATACCTACTGATGCTCCCGACATTGTTCAACTGAAGTTATATCCTTAAAAATAAAACCAGCCAAATGCGAGTCAGACTCCCGCACCGAGGGTTAGGTACTCGGATATTTTTTCGACATTTTGCACGATTAATCAAAAACTAAATAAAAATGTGTTTTATGCATAAAAATAAATAAAAATTTGTTTTAGAATTTAAGGGTAAAGCCCTTTCATTATGACACCCCACTTGCTATTGTTATCTTACTTTGAAAATTGAAAAAACTAATTATCTATTCATGAACACATTTAATTTTTATTTAAAGTAACCACAAATTCACGGTTTTCGGATTATTTCCTTTACTTGTGCTAAAAGAGCTACCCACCTGACAAATTTCAAGGTTCTACTTCAACGGAAATTAACCTATACTTAGGTTTTCTAGACAGACACGACAGATGGACAGACAGACAGCAAAGTGATCCCATAAGGGTTTCGTTTTTCCTTTTGTGATACGGAACCCGAAAAGGAACAAAACTTAAACATCAATTTGTTGTCCTGAACGTAGGGGAAATTTATTAGATCAAACTATTTCTCCTTGAAATACAAAGTTGAATTTTACTTTTAACTTCTATATTTTTGGAAATTCAGTAGGTAGATATGAGTTTTGAAACCAACATCACCGCAGTAGTTTATCGCTTGCCAACAATTGTACCACTCCGTTTCAACTGTCCGTTTCATTTCCCGATGCCTCTTTCTGCGTCGTCACTCGTGCCAACCACTCCATGTGTGAATAACAAATGCCCGAGAACATTCATCCATTATATGGTGAAAATAATCTTGTACTATCAATTCACGTGCGTAGTACCTATAAATCTAAACTAAATCGGGTTCTATAAATCTATATAAAAAAAAGGGTCTGTGCGCACAGATCAAAAAATTGTAGTATAATAATATATGAAGTAAATACTGGGTCATACGCGTACTTTAACCAGGCTTAATGCTTTAATAATAAAAATATTGTATTAATAACTGTCCGTCCTCAACATGGTCCAATTCGTGCATGCCCTAAATTCTCCCATCCACCGCGTGAAATTTGGGATAAGCCCAATCAAATTGCAAGACGCCGACGAAAGCTTGATCGCGTCCAAGTAATTATTTAATTATAACATGAGATAGTGTCCAAAACGGAACTTGATTTCGCCATAGAGATTTTATTTATCGGAAATTGTGACATAGTTATAATTTTGTCTTTAAAGGTGCCCACGCACTCGAACTGCACTGCAGCTGAACTGCGCGTCGCGTCAGCGCCCCGCACGATATTCTCTCCAGCTGCGCCGCGCGGCAGTGACGTACGCGCGTATATTAGTGTATATTATTTTATATACACTAATATATTAGGCGTATATTAGTTTCTAGAAAGTGTCTGCAAAATTTCATGGACTTTGGTTGCTTAGTATTTAAATGAAATTGGAACTACGATTGTATGAAGCGAGTGACGGAGAGAGCCCTGTTAAAATAACAAGCTAGTACGAAAATTCTATTCATAAGAAAACAGGAATGACTACTAGTAATACAGCTTATTCATCAAGATGTCAAATAAAAAAGCTCGTTTACGCATCTACCAAAACATTCGTATCCTGAATGAAGTTATTTGTCACCTAATGCGTTGCTTCTGTCGCCATCCATCGTGGGTCTCTTTCGTCATTGTCTCATGTCTACATTAATACAGGATTCTTGTTGGCTTTCCTAGTACAAAGATGAGCGCTATGGTCTTAATCTTCCCGGGTTTAATTTCTGGTAGGAGCAATTTGGAAACTTATAATTTTAGATTAACTCTTGTCTAGCAAGGTGAGAGGTTTTGGCCATGGATACCACTCTATCAGCAAACACATGTCTTCAAGCGATATAGCGTTTATACGATATGCGTGGAACAAATAGGTCTACATGTCTATCAGCCCGCTTTCAGATTGCCTCATACCATACAACTAGGTGAGATCACAGACAAACGCGAACTTATCATCCAAGAAATAAATGCAGGGTCGTACAAGATACAGAGTTATTCCGTTAAGCTTTTTGTTTTCAACCGTAACTCATGCAAAAACGCAATCTGCATTTACATGTGTTGCGGTTAAAAGCAAAACGGCTTAGCTTTAACTTTTCTGACCTTTTTTTAATATACCGGGGCAGGTTTTGTAAAGTCACACCACCCCTTAATCTACTTTAAGAATATTTTATTTTTTGCATTTAGTAGTACTACAAAAAAAGAAAGGTATCCTACTAAATCCCTGTTTTACATAAATGCACCGTTAATGCTGTCGAGCTCCGAGATCTAGACGTTGAGAAGTTATAAATGCCTCACTAAAGGATTACCAATTTTGGACTTTTTCAGCGTCCTAGATAATATCTACCTACTCGCACTCCTCAAATTTCACTTGCCTCACTTTTCACAGTAGCTTCTGAAACATATATATTATCTTGCCTTATCCATACTTAGTAAAAGCCTTGTAAAAGCGTAATAATTACATACCACCAAAACATTTTAAGGTTTCTAAGGCTAATTTCAATTACATCGTATCTTCACTAGAAGCTAGGTGCCCGTGAACTTAGCAGAGCATATGCCAGCAGATCAAAAATAAAAAGGAGTTCCCTTCGCATGCAGAAGAGTTCTATAGTTCCTGATACTTTTTGAAGATAGTTCTGGCGTTTTTGCTAAAAAAATCGCAGTTGAAATAATGCTCTGCTAACTTCCGGTAGCAGATCATTTTCGAGCAAAGCGAAAAAAAAAGAGTTCTCTGTACGCACGTATCTCAGTTCTATAGTTCCTCATACTTTATAATGATAGTTCTGGCATATAAACCTAAAAAAAGTCAAATGAAAAAATCAATAAATTTTCAAATTTAGTCATCATAAGTAATTTAAAAAAATTCTAGCAGCTAGAACTCAAATCTCAGAACCTAGAACTCTACGATTTCTTATAGCTCATTAACTAAGCTATAAAATAAAGCTATTAATTAGCCCAGAACTCACAAAGAAGTCCCAGCAGAGCATAGAAGAATAGTTATAAACAATCAATTTTCAAACTTCACACCAAAAGTTGTTAAAAAATTTCCAGCTGCTAGAACTCTCATCTCAGGGGCTAGAACTCCTCGATTTATTATAGATTATTAACATAGCTATAAAACGAAGCCATTAACTAAACCAGAACTCTCAAACGCTCATGTAAAATATTTGCACGCCATTACATGGCAAGTGTAGTGACACTAAAATAAATTGTAAAATCTATGCTAACCTACATTTGAGCAAATAAATGATGATTTGATTTGATTTGATTTCAATTACATCGTATCTTCACTAGAAGCTAGTAGGTATTCTGTGCTTAGATGTATGAAATGTAATTTAATATAAGACTTGGGTATATTATGAACATTAGTTTTCATAATAAGAACACTAAGTACCTATTTCATATATTTTTTAAACCTTTTCCAGATTGAAATTGCCTACAGCGTATTATCTTCATCGTTATCAACCAATGACGTGCACTGCTGGCTAAAGATTTCTTCTAGAGACTTCCACAAGTCATGGTGTTGGGCCGCCTGAATCTAGCGGCTCCCGGCCACTCGTTTAATGTCGTATGCCCACCTAGTGATGGGGGGGTCTTCTAACACTGCGCGTTCCGTTATGAGGTTACCATTTCAACTCTTTGGGACTCGTAACGTCTACCGGGTTTTCGCCTACGTCCTGCCCATTGCCACTTTAGCTTCACATCCACTGAGCTATGTCAGTTATCTTCTCATTTCTGGTTTGATCATGTAGAGAAACTCCAAGCAAATATCTCACCATTGCCAGTTACTCTCAGCTTACTATGATAGTTAGCGACCATATCTCGGACCCATGGCATCGCTGTCAGCACGCACTGTCCGAAGACTTTTGTCTTTAAGCAATTACTGTACAACAACGTACACAACCTAACGAAAAATTGTATTTTGTTTTAAACTTTTTCCATTAACAGTAGCTGTATCACGAAGCTGTATCGCATACGCTTTACACTAGTCCTATTCCTATTTACGAGTTCAGCTTTATAGGCGAGTTCACGACGCAGCCAAATAGGACAAAACGTCTTTGACCCATATTCCTCAGTGTATTTCACTGTGACATTGAACATTTTTAAGGAAATTTACTAGGGATTCTTTCTTTGTACAGCATTTTAAATATTGGATTGCTGAGTTGCAACTGTATTCAATAAAGCTTATGTGTTTTGATTAAATTGTATGCCGTTCTCTCTTTGGTATAACATTTTAGTTTAGAATGTAATTTTGTGAAGTAATATGACTGTTTAAGGACATTTATCTCCAAAATGTCTTAGCTAAAAATATAACGTAACATGAATAAAGTCTAACATTCTTGTTGTGAAGTTTTTGAGTAGAACTCAGATTTACTATTATCGTCTTTTTACTTTGTTATGTTTAACTAGGATTTAAACCTGGAACTGAACATCCAAGCGTTTTGACTATTTGATTGTTATTTATTGGACATAAATTAAGATCTTAAAAGCATTATATGGTACTTCAGCACTAAGTAGGTACAACCTTTTGGGAGTCCTTATTCATCCTTGCTCCTCAATCTTAGATCTTCATTTACGAATTTCTGCCAGTATGTTTAGGGACTTCCAAAAAATAACCTTGTCTATTCTATAAGGCCATCTATCAGCTGATTATTTTTATGACCCTTGTATTCGGCATTCATTTTATTTTAAAAGTATTTCCTATCAGGGGTCAAGTTCTACTTCTGAATTACTAAGTCTATTATAAATGCGAAAGTGTGTTTGTTGGTTTTTTGGTTGTTTGATTTCCCGTCTGGGATGGAGAGTCACATCACAACGGAGCAACGAGCGGACCATCGTGATTTTTTGCATGATTATACTTAATTATTAAACACGTGAAGAGCGACATAGGCTACTTTTCATCTCGAAAAATCGTAGAGTTCCCACGAGATTTTTAAAAACCTTAATCCACGTGAATTTGTTAGTATTACAATAAGTACAAGTCACTTAACTTCAGATTCCAAAATACAACGTTATTCATAAATTTTGTTCACGTAATAAATATGTGTCAGCAATCTAATCCACCCCAAAAAACTAAAACAATTCAGCCGCGCATTCCATTCGACCCAGAAAAAAATATGTCATCAAAAGATATTTTTTCATTACCCTAATGACTCGCCGCAGGATCATAATTTTTTAGAGGCGGCTTGGAAAGGCCAAACGCCAGAAAACCAAAAACGATTCTTCCGGAATGGCGCCCGATAGTCGCTATGAAGGCTATAATTATCTTGACCCGCATCATCTGTTACAATGCCGACCGCCCGCGGCGCCTCTACAAGACGAGGGCTCTTCGAAAAATGTTATATTCCTGGCTGCAACATTTATTTTCTAGCTTTGTGGTAAACTTTTCAAATAAGATTTTTCACCAGTTACGATAAAATTAAGTACCCAGTTGGAGCTGTTTTTGATTTATTTGTAGTGGCGTAGGATTTATATTAAAGAAAGTCGTAGGTAGGTACAAAGTCGAAAATATGGAATGGAATATGAATAACTTCTTAATCAAAATTATAAGTGCAATGCACACCTATAAGATAGAGTGAAACGGAAAGTGTATGGGGCCTCCTTTTTAGGCTTCCATTCCCAAAGGGTGCTAATGGGTTACTATAATTAATTGGATAGAAGCAATGAGCGTTTTAACCCTGCGTCGTGGACGCTCCTTCATCGTGTACCACATCCCGTGTTCATAACGCGCTTGTGTAGCCGTAGATTTATTCTTGTTTCACATAAGCACGGCTTAGTTTTATCAACTCGGAGTGACGTGACACAGTTTTCGTTTGCCAACACTATACCTCTCGGGGCAACTGCCCGTGCCATTCTCTGCAGCGTGTATCTGTGCCAACATTCGTAACAGATACAAACCACAGTGAACACAAACATAATAATTGGATAAAAGCTATGTGCGTTTTAAGCTATTAAGTAAATAACCATCATCATCAGCAACAAGCATAAATGATTGTGACTTTGACTTTGACTTTTTGCTCATTGCCAGTTCACTACTGAGCACGGTTCATCCCTCAAAATGAGAAGGGTTTGACCACAGAATACATACAGAATACAAATTGTATTTGTTTGTTGATTAGTCTCTCAATTACGCTGTAACGGAGCAACATATCAATGTGACTTTTTGTACGAAAATAGTTAAAGAGATGGAGAGTAACGCAGACTACTTTTTATCCCGGAAAATCAAAGCGTTCCCACGGGATTTATAAAATTCTAATCCCACGTGGAAGAAGTAGAGGGTATCAGCTAGTATAGACTAAATGTGAATAATATGTTCTATACATTATACATTATAAACGCGATTGTACATCATAAAACTTCCTCATAAATTCTAAAGGAAGTCAAAAACTGCATTAAAGTGCAGGAATAAGTTTTGAACTTAGCGTCTTTGTTTCAAACTATTTATTCTTAGAAATTGAAGAAGAGATGGGCTGGACCACAATATCACCTGATAAAAGTTATGTATATTGAACCCACTTACCCAGAAGATGTTTGTAACAACGATAACCGCTTGATATGTAGGTGCGTGTACGAATAGCCAGTAAAAAGTTCTTCACTTCGACCATTGCATCTCTCGTTTCGTCGATAAAGGTTCTCTTTGTCACCCGTATCAGGTCTCTTTATATGTATATACATAGAGATGCACACTGAACTTTTCAGAACCAGTCATCCAATTAGGGTCCTGTCTAAGCTTAGATAGTAGCTTTCGTATGGAATAGAGGACTCTGACTTTTTCTTTTCTTCACTGATTCTAATTTTTAACCAACTACAGAAGGGAATATTATTGTGTTTGGCACTAGGTTTGGTGATTTAGTTTAGCTATCATAATTATTGTAAACTTATGAGCTTATAGTTTTAGAATTGAACTAGCGGTTAAATTATTATTGAGAATTTTTCATAAAATATTTTTCCTACAAACCTTGTCCTGACAATAAAATTATTACTATCAATATGGCAATAACTCTTGTTATACCTATAATTGTGACATTATATTCATTAAATTCATATATTCATTATATTATCGCTATTAGCACTTACAATAAGTAGATTATGTTTGTTAAAGTTATTATAGCCAGTGAACACTTTGGATCACGGCCAACAGACAAGAGCCAGCTAGTGACCTTAACGTTCTATGGATTACTACTAGGTATATCTATAACGACTAATGAAAATAGTACAGGTCAACATTAACAGCTATAATACTCATTATAGATTATGGGTCTAATAAAAACTTCCAGGTTAGCCCGCAATCTCACCTGGTGGTAAGTGATGATGTACCACCAGGTGAGTTTGCAGTCAAGAGCTATCTTGTACTTATCTGAATAAAAAATTAAAAGTATAGCTAGCTAGTTAGCTAAAATTTGCACGCATTTTTTACGATTAGAATAAGTATATTTCCCGACAATGGAAGTAAGTGTCCATTCCATGTACTCGTCGTATATAACAAATTCAGTACATATATAGAATTGGTAAACCCTTTGCAACAAAGCTAAAGTGACTCATCTCTATAATAGCAGTCTATACTCCTAGATCAAGATAAAACCTTTTTCGAAATAAATCCAGACAGTAATCGAATCGAATTTACAGTTCTGAGGCATGAAACCCACCGCGTTATTATCCCAAGACAACTCCTACCATTGTAGGAAAGGGGTCATGACCCTCAGTAATGAGGAATAACAACTATAGAGAGAGCCCTAAGTTCGACGAAGGACCAAAGGACTCCATCAATAATTCGTTTTTCAGGCGCCATAAATACATAACGCAACCATTCTGCGCATGCACACTGACTTATATTTAGCATCAGAGTGCAACGACCCCAGATTTTCATACATAAAATATTATAAAATTGTATTAAAATAGTACTAAATTTTTTTGCTTAAAATTATGAAAATTGGGTCAGTTGATATAAGTCATGATGTACATTCACATACGAGTAAGAAGATAACATTAATACACTTTTAGGAGTTTCGACGAACGATGAGTTTAGGACGAAGTTGCGGGAATAAGTTAGTAACATGGACGTATTATAACTATGGACCGATAATAAACTGAAAATGCGTGTCAATTATTTTTGTGCGCGTAAGTCATTTTGTCACTGTGTGCACCATCTAGGGCTGGGACGGCGAATTTGGGTATATCGATACCACATCAAAATTAATTTTCTATGTTACTATGACGGACTACGTATCCATACTAATATTATAAATACGAAAGTGTATCTCAGTCTGTCTGTTAGCTTTTCACGGCCCAGTAGTTTAACCGATTTTGATGAAATTTGGTACAGAGTTAGTTTACACCCTAAGAGTGGGCATAGGCTACTTTTATCCCGAAAAAATCAAAGAGTTCCCATGGGATTCTTATAAGCCCACCCGTTGTACCGATTTGTATGTACAGAGATAGCTTACGTTCTGGAAATTGACAACTTTTTACTTCAGAAAATTAAAGATTACCTACTCACGGGATTTTTAAAAACCTAAATCCACGCTGACGATTATATATTCAGTAAAAACAAAAGTAAAATGAAACACTTTTCAAATAATTTAAATCAATTTATTACGTATTATTACAATTATCGTAGACATCACACTAATATTATAAAGGCGAAAGTGTGTATGTGTGTGTGTGTGTGTGTGTATGTTTGTTACTCCTTCACGCAAAAACTACTGGACGGATTTGGCTGAAATTTGGAATGGAGATAGATAATATCCTGGATTAGCACATAGGCTACTTTTTATCCCGGAAAATCAAAGAGTTCCCATGGGATTTCAAAAAACCTAAATCTACGCGGGCGAAGTCGCGGGCATCGGCTAGTATTTTATATACTTGCAATGTTATTTTTTGAGACGGAAAGTTTCTGGCAGCATTGAATATTAATTATTTACAATCTTCTGTAAAATATACATACATAAAATCTACACTCAGATGTTTTAATTATGTACCTTTAAATTGGCCATTTCTCAGCAAATAAGTAAATACGTTCTGGTGCTTCTGGGATCTTGCTCTATTATAAAATAGAAAGCTCTTTAAACGTTAATTCTGTGTCAACAAAATTATTACAGCTCTCGAAGTGGTTTTCGTTTTTGTATAACCTGAAATTAAATGAATTTATTTATGTCTTGCTGTTACTAGTTAAAAATGCAAAATTCCTTACGATGATAATAAAATTTAAGAAAACATCAGTAAAACATGAGAAATTATTTAAACTCACTTGTACCTCAATCCTGAAAAATAATTGTTGGTCCCTTTTTGTTTAACTATTGTCAAATAAAGAAAAGTGTAATATTACTACATATTTATTAGTAGATAGGTACCTACATACAATTTGAAAGTGCTTAGTGCTTACTGGTTGATGGTATCACATCACACTATCACACTAATATTATAAAGGCGAAAGTTTGTATGTGTGTGTGTGTGTGTGTATGTTTGTTACTCCTTCACGCAAAGGACTGGACGGATTTGGCTGAAATTCGGAATGGAGATAGATAATATCCTGGATTAGCACATAGGCTACTTTTTATCCCGGAAAACCAGAGTTCCCACGGGATTTCGAAAAACCTAAATCCACGCGGACGAAGTCGCGGGCGTCAGCTAGTATAAGATATCCTTCAAATATAGTTGGTATTGCATCTGATTTCAATTTATTTATTTTTAAACCAGAAATATGTATAACAAGACTCTTCGAAATGTTTGGAGCATAGACGAGAATATTCCTTTGGCTCCCAGTTTTTTCGTTTTATGGCCCTGATCCACGCAGTTCTAAATTCAGGACATTTTGGAAATCTACAAAAGTATGCAAATGTTATTAAAACGATAAAAGACAAATTTGATTTAATCGATAAAGTGTGTACACATCACTAAAAATGAAGCCTAAAATAATGCATAAATTAATATTAGATTACGCTATAAAACGTGGTTTTTGTCAGTATTACACGAGATAATTAAACTTATAACATGTAAATCTTTAATTTTCAGCGATTTTCGGAATAAAAATCGTGGTTGGTATCGATGAAATAGTTATTAAAGACTTACCTATGAAAAGGCAATTCAGGAACTTGGACGCCTCCTTTCTTATATCTGGAGGCACAAAACACAGCGTCACACATTTGGTTTTTTGATTTTATTTTTATTTTAACCCAGATTTATGTGATATTTAAAATTTTATAAAAACACTAAATCAAATCCCAATGTTTTGTCTCCAAATGCTGACAACTACTGTCACCAGTTACACATACAGTGCGTTGTTGCCAGACTTATATGAGCTATCGCTTTTACCCGAACGGAGGTTCCCTGAAATAGACCGAGATAACAATACCTAGTTGACACATGGATGTACAAGAGCGGCAACAACCTATGAGGGTCTCTAGTCTTATAATAGCTTTATGGTTAGTAATAATAATTATAAGTGCAGAAGTTAGTAAGTTTAGTAAGTTTTTATAGTATTTGTGAATATTGTTTTAGAAGAAGAATAATAAATAAGTAAAAAGTGCTGAAGGCAGTTTTAATTTAAAAATAAAAAAATCCTTAAGATACCTAGTAAGCTTCTTATTTGTCGTTCTCAAATTAAGCTACATGACATGATAAGTTGTATCTACATCCGATGCTCATTTCTTCCACCATTACAATTTCTAAATCCTCCCACCCTAACATTTATTCACATTCATATAACAAGGCTATAAAGGAAAACTTTGCGATATTTACTGCGGGGTATTGTCAGCGTATTTTGGATTCGTAGTTTCGCACAAGTTACCACATCTCGTGGACCGTGGGCGTCTTATCCGGAATCTATACGTAGATATCTTACGACTGCGTGCCAGCAAGTCGCCAAATTAGACATGGTCTGGTGAAGTTTAGACGGCTTTTTTTTCACAAAAATCCAGCTAGCTTTTATTTGAATTAAACTTACTAAAACAGACATATATTTACAAGTGTAAATTAAAAATTTATAAAACCCCCGACAAGTGAAGGTTACAGTAACTAGAAAAGAACTGATAACTTTCAAACGGCTGAACCGATTTTCTTGGATTATAGCTAAGAACACTCTCAATCAAGCCACCTTTCAAACAAAAAAACACTAAATTAATTAGTTTAGGAGCTACGATGCCACAGACAGATATACAGATACACACGTCAAACTTATAACACTCCTCTTTTTGGTTTGGTGGTTAAAAAGTAATGAACAGAATAAATTATTTCTTACGTAAATTCGAAGCCTATAACAACTGCTGGGAAGCCTTCTAAATGCAGTGACGTCATCATAGTAGCTCGTTAAGACCTATTAACATCCACAATGGTGCCTCGTTTAAAGCTATTGATTTTCTATTATCACCAGCCATTAATCCAAAAGTCTTATTACCGCTTCAGCGAAACGGATCATCTATTTCAAGCAATCATCATTAAACTTTAAAGCAAGACAAACTTTATAACTAAATTAATTCTAGCTTGGTGAAGATGGGATAATTATATACCTATCTACTTACACTATGTATACTAAAAATTTACCCACATTGATAAAAATATGATAAAAGAAATTATACAGTTGCAATAAAATATAAATTCTATTCATATTATTCTTTAATACATATTACACTAAACGGCATTTATAGCCGATTAACACCAATTGCGTATGCAGCACGTACATGTGACACGTGCGTAGTGACCGCCGTGAACCCATACACGTAACTGCACGCATTACGTCTACTACGTGAACGTTCACGCCACGCAAGCGGAATGCCATATTTCATACAGTTCCATACATTATACGCAATGGTACGCGCTACATCTACGCTTACGCAGCCTGTGTGAACGAGCTCTTAGTGTCTAGTCACAAAAATATGAACCTTCCTACACGGATTTTATTTAGGTTTTCACCAATATATATTTAGTGTAGGTTATTTAGCTATTCTGTGCCAAACAAAATCAGTCATCCAGTCGTAAAAAGAAAAATACATAAATATGATATACATGATACGTGAATATTTACTATTTTCGTATCTATTTTTTTATCAAAACTGTTTCTTATCGACTTGAAATTTCGTATTCCGTTTCCGTAACACAATATGTGGGATATGACGGATTCGATATTTGATATTCAATTACTGTTATTGGGTGCAGAACATTTCTTTTAAACAAGTTTTTCCTGTTCCCGTGGCAATTTATGTCAAAAGTTCTAAATAAAAGATAAACCAAGCTGCCGCTTCGTGGAGCAAAAAACTTGTATCCTTGTATTTAACAAGTAGGTACCTACTTACTTCAGTATTATGTGGTATTTATTACCTACGTCTTGTTTCTAAAGAAAAACGTAATAATATTGGCTGGGGTTTCTTTGATATTCTTACAATTGAATCATAAAAATAATAATCCATCGTCGAGACTGATTCAAGAGGGCCTATTCTGATCGAATCTGGTTACGATGGATCTCTCCCATTGGTCTTTGCCTACTCTTTGTAGGGTAATAAGTACCTAATAATGATATTTCGCTCTTAGCGGAAACGAATTATCTAATGCGGCAGACGGCTGTGACTTATAGGTCTGGATAAATACAATGCACACTGAACCACAGTTTTACGATGTACTATTTGTAAAACTACATAATATTATGACTGAACTGTGGAAGCTATCGAACGAAAATCGCGGATGACGTAACCTTGAGCGCTTGGAAGTGCTCGGACGTCGCGTCCGAGAGATATCTCCCAAGCCGCGTCCCAAACGACTATGCACACCTATCAGCCGCGGATTACGGACGCGTCCCATGCTTTCTTTCCGCCTTTAGTGATTAGTTCAATACAAAATAGTTAAAATACACCGAACAAGTTAATATTACCGCTGATATTTTAAAAATCAGTATCAGCTGCGTCCCAAGCGACTATGCACACCTATCAGCCGCGTCCCAAGCGACTATGCACACCTATCAGCCGCGTCCCAAACGACTATGCACACCTATCAGCCGCGGATTACGGACGCGTCCCATGCTTTCTTTCCGCCTTTAGTGATTAGTTCAATACAAAATAGTTAAAATAACCGAACAAGTTAATATTACCGCTGATATTTTAAAAATATATACTTACCTACTACTACCACAGTTTTACGATGTATCTACAATATTACTATCTGGGTGTGGTCGTAAAAAAATGTATAGTTGCATTCATGACATCGTAACAAACGTTACATACCTGACTCAATGATACATTCATGATCAACATAAAGCTTAGTTCAGAATCATACAATATTATGATTAGAATATTATATTATTTTTACAATATTATATTATTATTGAGATGCATAACGATTTCGCGACCCTGGGGTCCCGGTCCTTTAGTAGGCATACGAGGAGCCAAAGCCAACTCGCAGAGACCCCATTAGACATTATAAACACTAGTTTTTTTTAAGAAATTAAATTAAGTCAAAATTGAATTTCTAAAGAAGTGTACTCTCCGCCTTACAATCGGTCATGACCGTAACGTTACACATTTCGTTACATATGTTACAATCATGACAGAAAAAAGCGAACGACATAAGCTCAAATCAAAATATCACTGTACAGCGAATAATTACAGACAGAGAAGTAGTTTCATTGTTTTACGCGATAACAAAGCTTTATTAACCTTTATTTATGAGTTCGAAAGAATGTCCAATACTCACCCTGCAATTCAACATAAGAAAAACAATTTTTGGCGACAATTCTCGCGTCAACACAAATTAACAATTTTCCTCCTAACAAACATGGCCGTTTTTATTTTCTGAATGTTGGCGCCTTGTTCAATAGTGTTGCCAATAAATGAAAGGCAAAAGAAACCAAATTATTTATGTAGTATGGCAAAAATAGGCGTTCTAATGTCGTTACATTCAGGACGTTACACACGCACAAAAAATTGGACACATTTTAGAAGTTGAAGAAAATTATGGTTATTGATAAAAGAATGGTAACCTTTTGTAAATACGTTGGAAAAGTAATCAGAACTCGAACCTAACTTACAAACGCAATATTAGGACAAAAGTTTTGTTAAAATGACATGTTTTCGATAATAGTGTAGTAGTTGGACAAACTGTTTTTGTATGGAGCAAAAATTTTGCCAATCGGAAAAAAACTAAAATAAATACAAATTTGTAAGGATAGCTGAGATTTCATGGTTTTATCTAAACTACAGAGAGGTTATATTTAGATCAATATGGAACATATATTCGTAACTAAAACAGCACTGATTCTATGACAAAAATAAAACCAGGACAACAAAAAAAAAACTAATGTACATTTTTTTACGACCGAACCCATCTTATAATACTTTGCCTACGTGAATTTGCTTGTTCAGGCGCGTTTGCCGATTTTGTGGTGAGGTCAAGGTTCAACTTTTAATGGAAGTGTCAAGTATGTTTAAGTTTTCATTTCTATCCGCTGTCTAGTCAAAGTTGGCAGTCAGTAGACTGGCAACATTTTTTAAATCGTGTGGGAACTTTTGAGTATCTGGGATAAAAAGTATCTTATCTAAAAATTTATTCAGCGATTGAACCGTTGTAACAGGCAGAGAGACACACTTTTTTTCACTTCTGACAGGCATCATTTAAATGTGGGACTGAATATACATAGTACTTACTATATGTTGTGTGGTATGGATTTGAAATCGATTCGCCATTAAATCGATTTGTTCAAACTCGCGTCTATTAGCGTGACATGTCATGTCGTTAGACACGATTCTTCACAAAGAAACCGTTCGTCGCGTCGCACCGCACTAATGACATGCTCTCTGCACGAATCGATGTCACTTCGTTCTACGCGAGTGGTAGTATAGATTTCCGAGAAAATGATTATTACCTACTCTTTATAAGTGCTGTTTAGTAGTAAGATTCATCATTTTTCGTTCACCATCCTCGTACGTATAGCTCGCTCAAATCACTTGTTTTTACACATCGACTATCGATTATTATTGCCAATGCCATATTACCTTCTACTCCGTGCATATTACCAACGACTGCTGACGACACGGATAGACCCAGATTCCTAATGACATAAGTACCTACTTGATTACTACGCAGAAATTAATTGGTTATATCCTTACAACTTTTTGAAACGTTATAACTCCTTAAATTATCCAATATTGATCACACCTAGACAAAATGTCGCCCTCAATCACTTCCATTATTTAAGTTCTATAGCTGATGCCCGCGACTTTGAACGCAAGGTTTAGGTTTTGAAATTCCATGAGACCTCTTTGGATAGCCTATGTCACTCTCTAGGTCCTTAACTATATCCATGCAAAAACTACGCAGATCGATTCCTCAGTTGTGGCGTGATTGAAGGACAAACAAATAAACCAACACACTTTCGCATTTATGATATGAGTAATTGAGTAGTGATGTGCAATGTGAAAATATTTTTATTTTTTAAACCAGTGCGCGCGGTTTTACTTGACGATTCGAAAGCACAGTAAAAGTTTATTAAAATAAAAAAATCTTATCTTCTACTTCTATTTCTATTTCACAACTTAACAGCTGGAAAGATTCAAATAAATTGGACACAAAGGGAAATAATCTCCTATTTATCAATAACACACCAGCTTCATTGTTTGATTGTGTATCCTCAATTACAATACTGGGCTTCTTCGTTAGTACTTAGTTTAAGAAGAAAATGTTACGAATAATTCAGACCTTGTGACTATTACTTCTGGATGTACGCCAATCTTAAGCTGCTAAGTAATAGCGGCTCTAGCACTTTCCCAGCTCTAGTACAAGCTGAAACTATTGCCAAAAGACATCAGCGAGCAACATGGTGGCAACTTGGGACATTAGAGAGCCTATTTAAATGGAAATATGAGTACTGGAACTATGTCTGCAACTTTGTAATTGGTATAACGTACGGAACTAAATCAGAGCAAAGAAGTTAGGTAGGCTTACGTTGAAATTAGGTTACAACAAAACTTTAATAGATTTGTTACTAAGTTAACACTTGGCATGTTTACAAACGTCACTCGTTTACTTGATTTCAACTTTAACTATACATATATACCTATTAGCTAATGGGTAAAATAAACTAACTTATATTACTTCGATAATTCAGTAAAAAAAAAAGATTTATTATTGTAGTTAGAGATGGATTAAATCATAATATACATACATGTAATGAAAGAGCCTGTCCTTTAATAATACACAAATTTCTAGTCATTATATTGTTTCCGCTAGGCACATTGTGCGGCACGTCCGCTTAAAGAAAAACAAAATAAAACCACAAAGCGCATTATATAAAGAGTTCTACAACCCTCGCCGTTATTATCTTTTGTAAGCTTTGTCATAAGTACTAATTACATCTAAATGAATGAAAAAAGAATCATGATAATAATTTGTCATTAAAATTTAGTACTTGAAAGAGAGTGTAAAAACTATTTAAACTATAATATTTATATTTATACGAGTAGTTACAGATACATTGATATGGATTGTAGATGCATTTCTAGTTGTACTGTGTATGATTCCTTTTGAACTATTATCCGAGTGAACTACTCTATTATTCCTTTCTTCGAAATGTCACTGTCATTACAGAATCTAGCCGTAATATCAATATAGAATGGGTTTGACATGTGGGAACAATTATTGGAAGACACAATACGTGGACACCATTGAAACACGATGCATATTACATAATATGAATCTCACGACATGCATAATATTATATGTAACTACTGCCTTGTTGTTCCAGTGTCTAGCTTATTTAGCTGTAAATCATAAAGTTCCACGTTCAAGTTCCGGGTCTATCCAAAAAGTCTCTAGCTTTATCTAGCAAAAAAAGCTCAGTTTGGAAGTTGGTGATGTATAACCCCCGTGACGAGGAAATCACGTCAGGCCGATGGTATGACATCTGGGCTCTCTCCGAACGTGTAGGATTGCTGTCCCATCGGACTATGACGGTGAGGGAATTGATAATACACCAGGGCCGTCATCATCATCTCAAGTCTCAACCCTTTGCCAGGCTATTTACTATCTTTACAGTCTCCTCTCTTGGCCAAAGTCCACCACGCCAAGTACAGATTGGCCGACTTCACACGCCTTTGACAATATTATAGAGTCTCAGGCATGCAGGCCCCTCGCGATGTTTTTTTTTCATCGTAAAGCAATTATTAGCGATTTATTGCTTAAAACTCTTTGAAGTTTACAGTGCGTTCTAGAGAACCCCCTAACAGGAGGTCGAAGTCTTAACAACTAGGCGCACCACGCTTATGTACTACTAGCTGTGCCCGCGACTTCGTTCGCGTGGAATAGTGACCGCGCTTTATATAGCCACGGACGCTCAGGCGCGAGGCGTGTAGTACGTACTCTGTACGTTAAAAATGTTCGCCGTGATTCTTTAAATTGACATAACTTTTTTATTTATGAACCGATTGACATGAAATAAACACTAAATGTTAAGTGAAGCTTACTACAATATATTAGTGAAAACCGTATCTAAATCGAATATAAGCCGTTTCTGATATTAGCGTGCACAAACACACAGACAAACAGACAAACAGACAAAAAAAAATTAATTACAATTTCGGGTTCGGTATCGATATAATAACAACCCCTGCTACTTTTTTTTATATATTTCCACTGTACAGACACCACTTTTCTACAATTTTATTATATGTATAGATCAAGTCATACGGCAAGTGTGTCAAGCCAAGTACGAATAAGGAAACTTTTATAATATTTCCTCATTATTTCCTACAGAGCTATGCAAGCCAACTACTAGGAAATAATCAAAATCACCGTTGAATTTGACTGCCATAGCCGAAACTGGATCAGAGACATTACGAGTACGTAGAATCAACAATTGAATCAACCGTCTCCAATCAAATTGAAATGTGCCCTGTAATTATTAGAGAGGTCCTTCAAAATCACACCCTGTTAGAACATTTTCAATCAAATTGATACATTACGAGGGGTTTGAGTGTGAAACTAAGTGTATTCGGGTTGTTACGTGGTTGGATCCTCTATCCCGGTATAACTACTGTCTTAAACCTACGAATTTATTGCAATGAAGCTTTGACCTTTTTTTTTTTCAATTTGCAAGCAATCCCATCTATCGAAGCGATAATACACAATTCTTGTAATCTCTTTTTTCGAGAAATAGGTATAGGTACTTGCGTGGAATGAAATGATTGTCTTTCTAATTAAATTTAATTTCGTCTTAAGTTAATTACAATTTACAACTAAAATTAAAAAATCGCCCAATTCATCTCAGTGTAAAAAAGTTAAAACTTGTATGAAAATAGCTGATTCTAGGCAGAAACGGCTTTGCCAAAATATACGTATATAACAAAAACATAGCCATACACAAAACCAAAATAACGAAGGAAGAAAAGAAATCTTGGATACAATAAATAACTATGTTGCAAAGTCTTTTATCGATTAACTAGCTTATACCCACGACTTCGTCCGCGTGGACTACACAAATTTAAAAAATCCCCATTTAGCCCCTTAGGGGTTGAATTTTCGAAAATCCTTTCTTAGCGTATGTCTATGCCATAATATTTATCTGCATGCCAAATTTCAGCCCGATCTGTCCAGTAGTTTGAGCTGTGCGTTGATAGATTAATCAATCAGTCAGTCAATCAGCCAGTCAGTGAGTTAGTCAGTTTTTACTTTTATATATTCACATTACAGATAGGATTGATTATATTAGTTTCGGCCGTTAATAGGTGTATAATTAATTCTGTGTCATCAAGTAACGCTTTGCTCAAACTATTCATAGGTACTTAGTACTTACCTTACATAGGGTATTGATGCTTATGAATATATCGGTAAGAACGTATGCGACCCAGATGTAAATGGTCTGCTTATATTTGTATGCATGAGGCAAAACCTAGAGGCTGTATTTATGGAACTGGGTAACGCGATAAATTTATTAAATATTACCGGCCAATGCCGGCAATTTTGAAGAAATTCACCACTTATTTTGGACAAGAATTAAGATTTTTATGGTACAAAACTCAAATGCGTCTTTAAACATAAAGACAATTAGCTGACTATCTCTAGCTTTGCTCGGTCAGTTCTCTCTTCCGTCATAAAGCGAAAATATAAATCCTCTTTATTCCTTATCCCGTGGGAATTTTCAAAAAATCCTGCCTTATCCCTTGATAATGGAAACGTCTGTGCAAAATTTCAGCTTTTCATAGTACGCGACAAGTCGAGGTGGTAATCAGGGTGTGCCCGGCACAAACGCACAGCTCTCGCGCTAACCCGGTGCGGGATAGCGCGGGTGACGTGCGGGTGGGCGGGGCGTCCCCCTGCCTCATATTCCGATTGCCATCTCGACCTGTCGCGTAGGTACTATACATATATAGGTTTGGGATGGACTGACAATGGAAGACAAACTCTTAGCGAGACAGCTGCGGTGGTATGGTCATGTCATGAGAAGACCCGAGGATCAAATGACCAGAAGCGTAATACATGTTAGCGCTGGACCCAGACGACGGGGCAGACCTCGACAAAGCTGGATGTCAGTAGTATTGAACGACCTGAAAACAGCCCAAATAGACACAATGACGACCCAAAACAGAACAACTTGGAGAAATATGGTTAGGAGAGCCGACGCCAATTAACATGGGAAAAGGCCTAGGTCTATATATAATAAAGGTGCATTCGATTCAAATCAGTTAAATAAATCTGTTGATCCAATAGTCAAACATAGCAGACTAAATATATTTTTTGAGCTAAATAAATATACTCTACTCTTGTTTTTCTCGTCCAATAAAATTCTCGAAACAAATAATAGAATGAGGGTTGTTACATGTACCTAAACCGACCGATGAGGGTGGTTAGAGCTTCGCACTGGGGTATATTGCCCGAGATTTTCCAGTAGTTTCATTTATCGCCATGCGGTATTTGCACTTGTTTTTTTGCAGTGTAAGCCTTGATCATTCATTTTAAGCTGGGTGCACGTCAGACATATTAAGAGAACCCTAGCACGCTCCCCAGGACCTTCCATGGTAACCTAGTTGTAGTTTGGTTCCTATTTGAATATTAACCGGTCAAACTTAATGAAATATAGACATGTTCTAGAAAGAAATGTCTGTCTGTGATTGTCCCGGTTGCTGTAGCTTAGTTTCAAAGTTACACGGGTTTCAAGGGACCGTGTAACTTTGAAACTAAGCGATGGGGTGCGCCTTACTCTTAAAAAAAGTTACGGTTACTCTTAAAAGCATATTAATTAGGACCTGTATGTAATAATTACACATTAGTACCTACATAATATTATGCAATTCATCCTTTAATTCTATAATAAATCTAAAACAATGTGAAAGTGTGTTTGTACGTATGTTTGTTTATATTATTGAAATAAAATTACCTGCCCACAAGATTCGTGATACCTTGTAAACTCTAAAAATTTGAATGATACCACTACTAGGATAAATAAAGAATTTAAAAAAAATTGTGTGTCAATAAATAAAGGTGTATTTAAATGTATCTGTGATGGTATCTGTGCAACTCTTCATGAAATACTATTAAATGACTTAAAACCTGCATAATCAAAAAAAACATCTATACCGGTTATTCTTTACTTAGTGTGCACATAAAATAAACGTGCCTTTAAATATGTAAACTAAATTAACTATATAGCTAAGGATTACAATATTATACATATAGGTATCTAGTAAATTGATGATGACCATAATATTCAAATTGTGGCATTCAACAAGGGCACTGAATAATGAATATGGGTCGATACTAAAGCATGTTATCCTTTACCGATGAATACGGTAAACGTATTATTTGTGTATTTAGATATACGAATAACTTGTTATATAGGTAGCTAATACATAATAGTACAATTTCGACTTAAGTACCTACGTGTAAATGATTGAAAAATTCAATTTCAGACCTCCTAAGCCAGTCCACCATCACCAGTTATTGGTTCATCCACAGAACCACACCCATAAAATTTCATACAAGCGAACAAAACTTAAAAATACTATTCACTAGCTGATCCCGCGACTTCGTTCGCGTGGAGGTTTTTTAAAAATCCCGTAGGAACTCTTTAATTTTCCGGGTAAAAAGTAGCATATGCATTATTAATCTAGGATATAATCTATCCCATTCTTTTCAGTCAAATCCGTCCGGTAGTTTTTGCGTGAAAGAGTAACAAATATTCACACATACACACGCCTTTATAATATTAGTGTGAAGTGTGATAAGGACAGCGCAATACATAAATCGAGCGGGACAAGAACAACGCTTTATATAAAAAATCGAGCTATAACTAGGGGTATTCTTAAGTTTCTGGCGCGGGGAGAGTATCACTTTTTTACGTAGTAGTTATGAGTAGAATTCTTCGGTTTTACGTTGCTAATCACTACAAATGTACGCACTGTCGCAATTAGGCCACGGTTACACGAAACTTTCAAAATTCAGATGAACACGTCAGCTGTATTTAGTAAAAAGATCTTAACCGCTGACTAAGTTACTTACAAATTCAGTCCTTCCCCCGCCCGATATTTCAGATATTGAAAAGGACGACCTATTTTAAAAGCTCCATTGGTATTTCGAAGTTGAATAGAATGCTTATGCGGAATTCTATTTAAATGGGAGCATTTTTCATTGGGTCGTGTCCGAATTTTTCTCTTTTACGGTATAGACTGTTTGAAGGTCTTTCGGTTACTGTGTACCTACAGAGGACAGAATCGGACAGTTTTATTGCTAACAGCTTTGCAAGTGACTTCAATAAAAATCCGTACAAATCAAGGCTTTGAACTGATTTTTAACGCACAGCAGTCTTTAAAGGTACCTAATAAAGATAAAACTTGAAATTATGAGGATAAGTTTTATCTAATACTAGCTGACGCCCGCGACTTCGTCCGCGTGGATTTAGGTTTTTCGAAATCCCGTGAGAACTCTTTGGTTTTCCGGGATAAAAAGTAGCCTATGTGCTAATCCAGGATCCATTCCGAATTTCAGCCAAAACCGTCCAGTAGTTTTTGCGTGAAGGAGTAACATACATACACACACACACACATACAAACTTTCGCCTTTATAATATTAGTGTGATAGTGTGAAGTGTGATTCTAACGAAACGAGCCCCAGAAATGAAATAGTGTGATGCAAGGAGATGTCATATTACTAAGTTGATAAGAATTTGTCGGGCAGAGTATAAACAGATCCCGCGCTAATATAATGATTACCAGAAAACAGCTAGTGTTTTGTATACCAGTCAAGTTTGAACCATTTGGTATACATTGCTCGCTTTTATAATTGCTATAACTCTGATATTTTAATGTATAAGAAATGAGAATGGTTGAAGTTGAACTTTACCCGATAAGTAATGTCGTACCCACTCAGACTTCCTTGTGCACATTCACAAGCTTCAAACTTACGGAGAAAGGAATAGACTGTCGCTCTACTTTAACTTTTCAAAGGTAAAGGTCTCTTTTTGGACTTCGTCTGTGATGGTGTTTGCTGGCGCGCATGCTGTGCTTGTTTGGAGTGTTTTTTTTTTTAAGAGTGGCTGGTTTTTGTGTTAGTTGGTGTTTTTGGTGGTGGAACTGACAGGGAAGCGCTCTAAAGGGGCGCCGCGCGTATGTCGGCGGGCGCCAGCGCAGACGGAGTCCATACTTGTATAAATTCAATAACTTGAAAATATCACAAACTTGACATTGGCTAATCAGAGTAAAGCCAGATTTAAAGAAAAAAAAAAAGGTCTCTTTTAGGGACTTCCACACGCCACGGTCTTGCGCCTTCTGAATCTAGCGGCTTCCTGTTACTCGTTTGATGTTCTGTCCACCTAGTGGAAAGTTTTCAAGCAATACTGCGCTTTCCGGTGCAAAGTCATCTTGGGACCGCAACGTCTATCGTGTTTGCAAATTACCTATGTGGCATTCAGCTTCGCAACCCGGTTCTTCTACGGATCTGAATTGATGAAATAAAGATCCACGCATAGCTATATCTACATCGCCCGCTGAGATTTTTTATGAGGCCCATAGTTAGCGATCATGTCCGAGATCCATAGGTATATGGCAATCCAAATCCATTATTGGCAATATGCACTGTTGGAATACTTTACTGAGGAATTTTGGACGAGAAGATATCTTGAAGTTTCCGGAACGCTGCTCAGCCAAGTTAGATTCGGTGACTAACCTCTTTCTCGAAGGCTCCTAGGTAAATCTCAATAAAGTTGGTTTACTGACAACATCTCGTCTTAGCGTAAACAACGCTTCCATTTAGCGATTAATCAACGATCTTATTTCAGTCTCGTCTTAAAATAAAATAACTTATTTCATGAAAATTGAGATCGCTTTATTGTGGTACTAATAATGGCGTGACTATCATTAATCATTTAGTTGAGATGACATCTCGAGATTGAAGTAATTTCTTCGTAATATTTCTTCATCACGCAAGATCGTTACTAGAAGCGTTATTTTGTTAATTGTTTGTCATTTTATGTAGCAAAATCTAAAATAAGAAGTTAAAATGGAAATACCTTTTTACATTTTATTCCCTCCCAAAAAAAAATCGACTGAAAATGGGAAGGATTTTAAAAGAGTATGCCTATGCCTATCCAGCTTAAGTTAAAAGTCTATTGAGCCAATGGATTTCAATTCCGTATTGGAAATATCGCAGGAGTACAGAAAAGGGAAACGAGGAAAAGCGCTTTAAAGTTATACAGGTGAAATTCGGAAACTATAGGAAATAAAAACCTGACACTATCAGAATAATACTGCATTTTTTCTATTTTCTATTTCCTAAAGCTCGGGAGGTTGCTTTGAGAGAAAAGGGGAACTTACTTTTTTAAACACATGTACATTTTGTTAGCTTAAGATAGTGACTATTAGGCTTCTTATACATGAAGCCGGAGCCGCGCCGGCGCCGGACCGTAGTCAGTGTACACCGGTGTTAGTGTACAGTCCGGCACCGGTGTAGGGATCTTACGATAAAAATATACATAGGTCCCCTACGTACAATATGTAACAAAAACCTTGTTGTTCCTTGTAGGTACATAAAGATAATCATTATAGGCGTGTTAATATTAATGAAAACCTTATTTAAAAAAATATCGAGTAGTGGTCAGTTATTGTTCATAGCTTAAAAAATGGACACACAATATGACCCACAGGATTTTTGTTAGGTACACAGTGTAGAACTAAACGAAGGTACGTAAGAACTACAGTGACCTCGTAAATAGATAACTTTACCCACATACATTTTTACATCGAAAGCAAATCATGCGTTTTTATAATTCACTTACCTAACACTTTACACACACAATTTTACATTTCTCATTCAAAGGTATACCTTCGTACAATCCATTAACAGCATTATCATATTTTCTCTTTCAAAGAAGTTAACCCTCTCGAAGATCTTAAGTATATCGGGAACGTCCGTAATTCACTGAGGTCGAAGGGACCCTCACATAAACGGAGAAATGTCACACAGTCCATTAGGCAAGGTCGCGCTAATGGTTCGACTTCTGCTCTAAAGATGCGGAACAGATGCACTTATGTAACCTAACTATTTATAAAGATTTAACCTAATAGTATGTCACACTATGTTCTTGTATTTTTCAGTAGATAGACCTTGATTTACAACGACTTTGTCAGTATTTAATTTAACTGTTTATTATTTCTGGCGGTAAAAAATAGTTTATTTCTAACTCCAATATCACAGAATACTAACTATGTCTGATCAAAATCTAAATGGCCGTTATAAGATAACTAAGTAAGTAATTGGACTTTTGGATGAATAATAATATATTGTAGTCGGCTTCTTCTTATCCCAGGAAAATTCTTAACCAATAAAATAAAATAAAAGTATGTAGGTACTAAGTAATTAAAATCTGGCTGACTGACTAATTAGATCAGACAAATTAATACCCATATCACTACCTAACTACCCATAGGTTGTTCACTACTCACCACACAATGTGAAAGTGTGTTTGTTCGTATATTTGTCTTCCAATCACGTCACAACAGAGCAATGGATCAACGTGATTTTTGCATAGGTATAGTTAAAACTGGGAGAGTGACATAGGCTCTTCTTTATCCTGGAAACCCAAAAAGTTCCCCGGAAAAACCTAAATCCACGTGGACGAGTTCGCGGTCATCAGCTAGCCGTCTGAAAATAAATAAAGCTCCGTAGATTCTAATTGTACCTACTAAAATCTCATCGCGTAATAATTCTCCCTGGTCCCTACGATAAGCAATCCGTGAACTAGGTAGGTATATTTACATCAGCGTAATTACGTCCCCGAAACTTGACTTAATTAAGGGCTTTCTATTACATAATTTGTATAAAATAACGTGTATAACGTAGCTTTAATCTTGAAGACGACTTAAACCGCAAAAGGCGTCGCGCCGTCTGCTCTACCTTTTGTATTGCTTAAGAGCTGTAATAATATGATGAAAGCTTTACGCTTGTAAAATATCACACCATATTCTATCACAGTGCGAATGTGGTAAATATTTTCTGTAATGTTTTTTTAAATCTATTAAAAGCCTTTCTATTCTAATCTCACGTGGTGCATAGAGTATAATTATACTTTTAAAATCTTGATTTTGGGTTTTGTGTCAATGGGGCTATTAAGTTAAGGCTAAATGAATACTAAATAAAATATGGCTAATATCCACTTCATATTCATAAAATCCTGAGTAGTTTAGATACTTAATTTATCCTGAAACAGTCTGTATTCATACCGCCTTTGGATGAGAATTATCGACTCATTAAAACGCCCGCAACGAGGGCATAATATTTCCATAACTCAACGACTAACATCTCTTGCATAACATTGTACATTTAACGGATACCAGTCACGTTATTGATTCACTAAAGAATTTCATTACGGGTGTTCCGTAAAAGAGATACCGAAATGAAAACAACGGGGACCAGCTTTAATTTGCGGTTACCAAAGTGAAAGAATAAAACTTTGGAAAACAGGGATTAAAGGTCAAAGGCAATTGGACATCTACCTTACTGAATGGAAAGACAAAGGGTCAGCATGCACCTACTCATTTATAGATATGTATAGGGATGATGTTTTTACCCTTTCCAATTTGCAATATTGGTAATTTACAGTAGTTTAGTGCATTTTGTATCAAAAACAAATAAAAATGAAATCCTACTTTGATGAGAGGCGAAAGTTTAGATGCTTAATAAGCACTCCTTCACGCTACAGTGACTAAATCAATTTAGCTGGGAATGATATGATATAAGATTAAAATTAGGTTCATGCCTCACGCTATAAAAGTTCTATTCGATCAAAGCAATAGCAAAAAATCTGCACTTTATTCCCAAACTAATGGCATCGCTCGGGGTTTTAATTGAGATCGTACCGAGCGGTAATCGAAGGAACCTTGCTTAAATTATCACGATAATTAAGTTAGCGGCCCCAACCTTAATTTGAATCAAGAAGGTATGGTATTAAAGCTCTCGCTATATTGTAGAGTTTTGTAGAGTTCCGTACCAAAATTATAAAAATGTAACCTTTGTGGTGCGGTGCGACTTTCTCTGTCTGCCCGTCAGTCCGCCCGTCCGTCCGTCCGTCTGTCACAGTCGATTATTTCAGTAACTATTAAAGCTATCGACATGAAACTTGAAATAATTGGATATAATAATGGCCCATCATTGAAATCAAAAAAAGGGCGGGAAATGGGGGGGGTTTTCTTGTGCACACTAAAACAGATTTTTATGCATAATAGTTTCTGATTTATCGTGCAAGACATCGAGAAGAAAACCCGAGTACGGAACCCTCGGTACGCGAGTCTGACTCGCACTTGGCCAGTTTTATTTAATAACAATTACGTAGGTCACTCAAAAATTTTTGTCGTTTGATATTCAAACATGTTCATACATGCATAATCCAAACATTGGCGTGTAGTACGCAGATCATTACATTTACTCACAAACTTTAGCCAGTTATCGGTCCGTTTTTTTTTTTTGAAGTGCACACTTTAAAACTAAAAGTATGGCTTCGCTTTCGAGACCCCAAATTCGAGCGATAATTTTTTACAACTTTCGACGGGATCTGTCTAGGCAACAGTGCCACGAAGAGATGGAACGGATATTGGGTGATAATGCTCCATGTCTAAGGACTATCGAAAGGTGGTACAAACAATTAGAGCGAGGCTACTTTAGCTTAGAAGACGATCCACATCCTGGGCGACCGCGTGACGTTACCACTCCTGAAACCGTGTCTGCTGTGGAAAAACTAATTCGGGAACATCGTCGAATCACTTATGTGCAAATGCAAGAGATTGTCAAAATATCTGCAGGGACATTATATACAATATTAAAGGAATATTTACATTTGAAAAAAATTTGTTCTCTTTTTGTACCGCACAAGTTAAGTGACGAACAGAAGGCACATCGAATAGACTGGTGCAAAAAGATGCTCAAGTCATTGATGATCAAGTCATCGGGTATCACACTTATGGAACCTCCCCCGTATAGTCCAGATTTGGCGCCGTGTGATTTTGCATTGTTTCCATATGCCAAAAAACTACTGAAAGGTCGCAAGTTTTCAACTGGTACGGAACTTCTGGATGCTTGGGAAGAAATCTGCGCTACAATATCCGAGGTCAAATGGAAGGAGTGGTTCGACGAATGGTTTGAACGTATGAGGAAATGCATAAGCTGTGATGGAGATTATTTTGAAAAAAAAAAAAATACTAATAGTGTAACGACAATAATTACTGAGTAACCTACGTAGATTTCTATTGAAATCGAACTGCATTGTTAATATTATATTAAATTAATATGCAATTTTAAACTAGGAAAAGTAATAGTGAACATAGCTTTCAAATAATAACAAGGCCCTAGATCAACGTTTTTTTGTGTTATTTACACACTCGCAAGCGTACAAATTTTATGTATGAGCTTTGCCTATCAGGAATTCGATATCATTGCCTCAGAATCAGTTCCTATGCGGCTACGTACGTAGTAGGGCAAACAAAATCTAGATATTACTAATTTAATAATTTACCTTTTGATCACTGAGCTTTTACCAGTTTCGCTATAATTTTACAGCTAACAGCGTTTATAGTTTCAAAGAGCAGCAGCATGTTAACTCTAAATTAATTTGGCGGCGAACCTTTGTAACATTTCTGGAAATAATAATATAAGTCATGGTTTGCTCCAACGAGTAAGACCATAGAGCAGGAGAACATATAGTTTTCAGGGTTCCGTATCTCAAAAGGAAAAACGGAATCCTTATAGGATCACTTTATGTCATGAAACCTATAGGGTACTTCCCGTTGACCTAGAATCATGAAATTTGGTAGGTAGGTAGGTCTTATAGCACAAATACAGGAATAAATCTGAAAACTGTGAATTTGTGGTTACACCATTTAAAAAAAAAAATGTGTTTCAATTTTCAAAATAAGATAACTATACCAAGTGGGTTATCATATGAAAGGGCTTTTACCTGTACATCCTAAAACTGATTTTTATTTATTTTTATGTATACCTACCTAATAGTTTTTGATTTATCGTGCAAAATGTTGGAAAAAATACCGGAGTACGGAACCCTCAGTGCGCGAGTCTGACTCGCACTTGGCCGGTTTTTTGTCCTGGATACATTTTTAATAAGTTTTAAAATGGCTTAATAAAGTGGTTCACTTTAGAAACAGAGTATGCGGCTTCGAACTCTTCCAAAGTCAGTTGTCGCTATGAAAATAAAAGCGTTGTTGGTTTTTATTTGTAACCTTGAAGATCTGTGTCTGACGTAAACATTCTTCACGCTTTCTGTGCTCTCGCTTTTATTTTTAGAAACCCTTGTTTAGTGAAAATCTCTCGATTGCTTTGCGGGAGCTACAAAGAAGTCTTTCGTTTGTACGTTCCTTGACTTTTCTTTGCAATATGTTCTCTATACAGACTTGGCAAGTTGGCATTTAATAAAGATACATACTCGGTTAATTGAAAAAAAAAATCGGCTAAGTGCGAGTCAGACTCGCGCACCGACATTTTACACAATAAATCACATCTGTTATGGATAAAAGTAAATAAAAATCTGTTTTAGAATACACAGGTAAAGCCCTGTCATATGATTTTAATAAACCATGCCACTTGATATTATTAATCTTACTTTGAAAATATTATTATTAATATTTTCAAGGATAATAAGGAGTAAGGAGATACGGAACCTTTAAAGTAATTTAAAAAAATTGTTTTTTTATAAAATAGTATGTAAAATTTAAACATTGGCACTTTGGTTAGACGAATTGAAACAGTGGTTTAGACGAATAATTGCGCAATGGACGAGCCTTGATAATATTATGGATGAATTACTATAAGACCGGCTAACGGATCGATTTCTTTTTTCCTTTTATGAAACACTGAATAGTACGAGACCCTTCCAAATATCTTACTTAGCTATACGGCCATTAGGGGCATTAGGGACAAGATATTTAGCTATTTTATCCTATCTCGGACAACTTAATTTTGATGGGTTGACCCAAACATGAAACTTCTGAGCGATAATAATGGAATTATGAATACTATCGACTTCAAACATAATTTCCGTAAAGTTTAATTTTAGGCAACATATTGTTACAAATAGGTCACATACTTAACATATTTTGACTAAACGCGACTCATTCGTATAAAAGCGCGTATGAAATACGATAATGTTTTGTCACTGGTTCCACCGCCAACGAGAAAGCGATTAGCTATCGACTATTTTCTCGCTCTTAGGTTCGAAGTCGCGGGCATCAGCTTGTAAATCATAATATTGCCAACTATAATAATGTAAAGTCGCTAAATCATCCAAGTATAAAAATCTTATTACAAATCACTTTTCTGTTGTGGATATTATTTACTGCAGAAGTTTAAAAGAATAGATTACTTTTTATTGTTTTTGTTGAACACAGATTATGCCTGTTAAACTTTTTGTAATCCCAAACGAAATCCCCCGGCAATTACTTTCAGTGTATTTGTCAAGCCATCATAATAATATTTTTAACCCCCGACCCAAAAAGAGGGGTGCTATAAGTTTGATGTGTGTAAGTATTTGTGTATCTATGTATCTGTGTATCTATGTATCTATGTATCTGAGTATCTGTCTGTGGTATCGTAGCTCCTAAACTAATGAACCGATTTTAATTTTTTGTTTGAAAGGTGGCTTGATCGAGAGTCTTCTTAGCTATAATTGAAGAAAATCGGTTTAGCCGTTTGAAAGTTATCAGCTCTTTTCTAGTTTTCTTATAGAGGTTTTTGTGTCGAGGGTTGTTTTAATTTTGAGTTATCATTCGTAAAACAAACTGTCACATATTATTTTCATGGACCAACTTCTTTGTTTACGTGGAGTGCTGCTTGGATTTAAATAAAGAATGTTTATTTTATAACTACGTGCTTTATAAGGGCTATAAAATCTTAAAACTTTCATACAGGGCATGTTTACTCAAAATATTTGACCCTTGTTATGAATTCATTTGACTAGAAGCTGATCTAGCAATATGAAAGTGAATCAATCAATGAATCAGTCTGTTTGATGTATGGTCCTCCGTCTTCCTCATCTTTCTACTCTCCGCTACCTTCTTAAGGTCGACCGTCCAGCAGGACATTTTTACTTACAAAAGCGAAACTAGACTGAACTAAATCTTTTTTTTTATGAATAACTATTATTTTTGAAGAAAATATATTGTTAGAATGCTATCTCACCCTCAACGGAAACATAATAGATCGTAAATCATGCACTACAAAAATATTTAGCTTAGGGATTCGAGATTCAGTTGTATTTTACGAGTATGAAAATAATTCTAAGGTCATTTCTTACTTTATGTATTTTTAGATTTAAATATATTATTTTTCTCAATAGAAGGTTTAGCTTATTGATTTTAAGTTAATTAAGTACAGCCAATATTTGGCATATAATATTATGTACTTTAAAAAAAGTCTTAAAAAGACTAGCCGATGAGTCTAAGCTTTAATGAAACTGTAGAAACTAATAATAAGAAATAGGGGCAAAGAAACGTGGGATCGTACCTTCACGGCTTAGTCAGTATAGGGTGGCAACTTTAACCACGCACGAAGCCTTCATCCAGATCAGACCAAAACCAATGTAGAAATTATAATCCAAATTCCCCTGCAGGACAGTGAAAAAACTAGTCTCCAACCTCTCCAACTTAATATCACAACTTCACTGTCATATGCATTCAGCAACAAACTTTAACACACGAGGCAAACTGTCCGTATTTTTATTTTACTTATGTCACATACGTAGATATGGATATGAAATCAACAGAATTCCTTCAAAGGGGCTGAAGTGCCGTAGAGAATTTTTCAAATATAAAATATGTTTGAATAGAATGTTTTGTACATTTTTCAGTCTTTTTTATTTCTATGAAAAAGTTAAGCTAAACACAGATTTTTTTTATTAGGCTATGGTAGTGTACTAAATACTAATGATTAGATATAATTAATAATAATAATTAATTAATTTTGCCGCTATCATAATTATGTATTTTTAAACAGTTTCATTTACTTCATTTTTGTTTATTTCCTACATAAAATATTATATACTCGTCTTATGGCATTTCACATAAGAATGTCATTCCCATTTCCAATACATGAATAATATAAACTCCTGGGTTCAAACACTCGAGCTGCGATTTATAGGGCGTACTTTGACTCTACTGCATTTGTAAAAAGGTGTGACCTAACCGTTGCCACTTCTACGTATCTCTTCATTTCATTTCATCACGTAGACAAACTCCAAGCATAGATGGCTCTTTTCATTTGCCCGGCCCACTGAATGACTTTTACACTATACAAACTGTTATTTTTGTATAGCAAAATTGTGTGCAGGTCCTTCACAATTTTTTTATTTCAATTTTTACTTATAATTGATAAATTATTAATAAAATTTGTATTATTAATAAATACTTGTAATTAGGTAGGTACATACCTACCTACCTTCCTAACGAACGTAATTGTTTTATGCTTCGTAAATAATTATTCTCATTTACCAGCGACATATTAATTAATGAACCGCTTGACTCTATTTACTTTTAACAGTCCCAAATGTAAATTTGTTATATTTAAATCACACCGCAAATGAACATTTCCATAATAAGGTCTGTGTAATTCATTTTTATTCTACCACTGTAAGCGGTAGGAAAATTAAATCATGTGGACACGATTTTGCTCTCTGGGACAAAAGTAACAGCTTTACCACACTTTAACAAAGTAGGTAGGTACTGCATATTAATGATATCTAGGAAATACTTCGTGAGAAATACAAGAGTTTTCTGCATATGTATATTTCTGCTAGCTAATGCCCGCGACTTCGTCCGCGTGGATTCAGTTTTTTGAAAATCCCCTGGGGACTCTGATCGTCTCTGGTCTTGAACTATACCCATGCAAAGATCACGTCAATCCGTTACTCCGTTGCGATGCGATTGACGGACAAACCAGCAAACAAACACACTTTCACATTTATAATAACATATGGGTAGTGAATAGTGATGGGTACTGATATAAAAATGTTAAAAATTATGTTGCAATTATGTACAAAACGTAATAGGTTTAGGTATTATAGAAGGAACCACAAGCTTAATTCGCTATAAGCGAACAAAATAGAAAATCAGTATAGTAGGTACCGACCGCCCTCATTTGATGCCGCCTTCCCACTACAAATAAGTAGGAAAAGCAAGCAAAACACCAGTACCAACACGCAACACCAGACGATCTTTGAATGTGTTCTAGAAGATGTGTAGAAGAAACTATTTTTAAGAAATATGAGTTGTGAAAAATTATTCATGTACTAGCTGACGCCCGCGACTTCGTTCGCGTGGATTCAGGTTTTTCGAAATCCCGGGAGAACTCTTTGGTTTTCCGGGATGAAAAGTAGCCTATGTGCTAATCCAGGATATTATCTATCTCCATTCCGAATTTCAGCCAAATCCGTCCAGTGGTTTTTGCGCGAAGGAGTAACAAACATACACACACACACACACATGCAAACTTTCGCCTTTATAATATTAGTGTGATAGGTTATTATCTTTAAATAAATAACAGTAGGTACTTAAGTAAGTACCTGTTGCGAGTGCGAAAGTTACTGGCATAAAGCACAAGGTGTGTAGGTAGAAAATTTTCAAGATATTGCTTTTATATTGTTCTTCTTCAAGACAGATTAAGGGCGTGAAGTTTACTGGTATGCCGAATAAAATTCCCAAGCGATTATCTCAAGCGTTGCGAGGAACATTTTATTTGCCAAGTTAATATATCTTGAAAAATAATGGCGGCTAACATTTTCCGTGCGAAGATAATGTTTTACGCAATATACATGATACGTGTGGGTTGTAATATTCTTCTTAGAACACACAGAACACGGAAAATATATTAACTGTTTGACCAACTTCTGCTGTTGTGATTTTTTCCAATACAATGAAAAGACACATGATTCTTATATAAAACTGAGTCAATCAGCATTAAAAAATACTTAGTTTTGTTTACTTTTATGGACAACTCACGCTTGACAAAAAAATTACTGTGCCAAAATAATTGCTTTCACAAATAAAGACCTTAGACAGTTCCCCTATATCTTCTGTGGTTTTGGAGTCCCCCATACTGTCCCAATAAAAAAACAGGGTATAAAAGTGGTGTTGAGAGTGAATAGAAAAAGTGGATTATTAAATACCAACAGGAATGTAATCAGAGTGTTGTAGCAAGCTCTCGCACTGTTGCTGTTTAATTAAAGGAGAAAATCGTAATAGCTTTATCAGATCTTAGGGCGACAAGGGCAGATTAATTAAACTAATAAATTGGAGCAAAAACAAATTAATATAATACACGACAGTTGTAATAAAAGCTTTCCCATCACACTAATATTATAAAGACGAAAGTTTGTGTGTATGTGTGTGTGTGTGTGTGTGTGTATGTTTGTTACTCCTTCACGCAAAACCTACAGGACGGATTTGGCTGAAATTTGGAATGGAGATAGATAATATCCTAGCACATGGGCTACTTTTTATCCCAGAAAATCAAAGAGTTCCCACGGGATTTTGAAAAACCTAAATCCACGCGGGCGAAGTCGCGGGCATCGGCTAGTACAAAATAACATTATTACAACCAATAACTACTAGTGATATCTTTAAAAGCCTATGATATATTTTCGTTTTGTCATTACAGATATAAATCACTTTACCGAACCTTTCAACTAAAGTGCCATGAGCCAAAGAAAAGTTAAACCAATTATACGCCAAGAGGAGAAATATAACACGGGATTGTGAAAGTAACGAAGCTGAAAATTGGCTGATATTACTAGTATTTTATTTTGTTATAGCTATTGAATTGATTCGTAAACGAATATTGTACTCGTTCTGTCAAAAGCTCTCATAAATTCCTCTATAAATTTAAAAGTTTTAAAAATTATATGCACTTAATTTTTACCAATCATGCTATTGTACCAATTTAACAATGCCATTGTGAAAACTCATTCAATAAACGCCAAAAACTAACATTTCTACCCAGTACAAACGGACTAACTGAAAATAGGTTTTATTCAAAAGCGCCTCACTGCTAAAACTGCTGTGCCCCAACGGAGTTCTAATAATAAGTTTTAAATACATACGAAAATTTCGGGACCGGCAGGATTCGAACGTGCATCTTGTGGGAATCGCGCCCGATGCCTTGACTATTAGGCCACAGTTCAATAATAATTTATTTTAATAAATTAGTATTGCAATAATTGTTGAATAAATTATATTGTAATGATGTTGGAATGCATGGAATAAATAATTTCTGCTAATTTTGTTAGTCAAGTTTTTTAAAACTATTGGAAACCCAAAAATGAATTTTTCCAAAGCACATACGTAAAATAAGAAATTTTCACGGGTCTAACTCAAAACTATTGTTGATCAAGATTGAAGTTCCTTATGCGACTAATTGGAAAAACTATATAGGTATAGCGAGAAAGAAAATTAAATGCTAAAACAACTTTGACTTCTGATTCACTGTAAAAAGTTTTTCTTTTACGGAACTCTGATTGCACAAGAACACCTGGCATTTGTCAGGTTTTCTTTCATAAGAGATACGAGTAGGTAGGTACTTTACATCAAGCCAACTTAAGTGGAAATTCTGTAAAGCTGTGCTGAAAATTGTATAATACCAAATGAGAACCTTTCATGAAAGAGGGCTTAAAAACGGGGTGACCCTTTTCACGCCTTTTTTGTAGAAAAATCGTATAATTTTAATGTAAACAAAACTGAACACCCCAGGCGAAGAGCCCAGCTTTCAAGCCTGTAGTTAAATCCTGCATTTATATTACAATAATAATATCAGACTTTACACACACACTTTCACGGCTTTGCGAATATGCAATATGACGTGTGAATTTCCAAAAATCCACCCGTCATATTGCTTTAATTTTGAAAATAACTTGATAATAATTGACAGACATTCTTACTTTTAACCCCCTTGAGAGTATAATTTTCGAAAACGAGTTTAATTTTTGAATGGTTACAGTACAATTTGCTCACTATAAATGTTGCTAAAACCTCTTACATGCTTTTTACTGCGAAAAACAAAAAAGTTCCTGATTTCGATCCCTTAACTATAAATAACCAAGAACTGAAACAGTCAGAAGCAGAAAAATATCTTGGTCTTGTACTGGATTCTAAATTAACATGGCGAGCTCATTTAGATTACCTGCAGACAAAAATTACATCATTGACTGGAGCGTTGCGTAAATCTGCACGCTGTATACCGCATAAAGTCCGAAGTATCATTTATAACTCATTAGCCAAGCCTTTACTGGAATACTTAATAGAGATTTGGGGATGTGCATATAAAACTAATTTAAAGGATCTTCAAATATCTCAAAACAAATTGTTAAAAGTTCTGTTTCATCTAGACTATCGCTTCCCGACTAAAGAATTATATAAGAAAACTGATGAACTATCTATAAGTCAATTATACAAATACAAAATATGTTTACTAGTTAGAAAAATACTTTTGGACTCCGTACATACACAAATCACTTTTAAAACTAAATCTCATAAATATGGTACACGTAACAAGCACAAGCTACAATTAACTAAAGCTAGGACTAATTATGGTACCAAAACTATACAGTTTGAGGGAGCGCTACTATATAATGACTTGCCAAAACACATATCGGAGGATAAATCTTTTCCAAAATTTAAAACCGAGTTAAAAAAGTACTGTCAGACAATAGATTGGTAGATAGATAGATATATATTTATGATATATATAATATGTGTGATGTGGTGAAGGTCCCCATATATTTTAGTTTTGTTAACTTAGTACATAGCATGTTTTGAAATATTATTATTGTATAAAGTCACCGTACCATTAAAAATTATGTTTTAACTATATTTATATTTAGAATTATTCTCATATAAGTGAACATTGTTCTTCTGAGAAATAAACTCTTTAAACCTAAAACCATGAATATGAATAATTTTTCTTTAACTAGGTACCTACTAGCCAAAAAACTAAGATTCATGGATATATGTACTCCTAACTTGAAAAATGACGGACTTTTGTAGAAATTTTTGCCCCTTGATGGTGGAATTTTCAAAAATCTGTTCTTAGTAGAAAAAGCGTCGTAAAAACCCCGCTATTTACCAGTTTATGACCCCAGTAGTTTTGGGCTGTGCGTTAATACATTTATTAGTAGTCAGTCAGTCAGTCAGGGCAAGTCTTTTTATACGTATGGATTCACCTTGAATGACCAGTAAATTATTATTTGAATGTAATGTTTTTGATGAATATTAGTGATGTTGAACACTAATTCTATTGCATTTTCCTTCAACTAAGCGTGAAAGTTATGGTTATGCAACGTTTGTCTATCTGTCTGTTACCTTTTCACGATCCGTCCGCTTAATCCATTTTAATCAAAGGTACAGGCATAGCTTGCATCATGGAGACAAAAATAAGAGTTACTTTTTAACCCGGACAAAATCGTAAACATGGTAGTTTAAATAACATGTAAAAGCAGAAACTGACTGACAATAATATTTCAACATACAGCGGAAACCACTGCTTAAACAGGTTAATGGTTTGCCTAAAGCTAGGCATTTCTTGTGAGGCCAGGGCAACTCAGCTAACTTAATACATAGATACACAATCAAAAGAGGAACTAACTGACTGATATCAATATAGGTATAGTTTCAGTGGCTGGGACTTCAAACTAGGATTTGCATGCGTAGATTTTCTTATGTAGTATAACAGAAAATGTTTGGAAAAAAAAATTAAAAATTTCACCCCGAGTGAAGACAGTTTGGCAAGCCTGTTAATAAAATACAAATTTAAAATCCCAATATTCCATGAAACTTACATATAACTTAATGTTTTTCTCCTTACAGTAATCTCGTAATCAATTAAGATAGCCCAAAATTTTGTTCATTAAAACTTTGACCAAAAACGATGAATCGGTGACATTTTTCAAACAAAAATTCAATTAAATTAAGCACCCTACACTCACCCTTATCCGTCAACTCTGTCAACATTCATGGTGATAAAGCAAGCACAGTTCACTCGGAAATCCTGTCTGAAAAAAAAAGTAAAATCCGCAGGAAGTTTTGAACCAGGAAAATTTATATTGAATCCAACTAACACAATAACCACTGGAAAGCTTAAAGCTGGGTGAGTTATATTTGAAGAAAATTGTTCACAGTATTTGCGTACTGTAACGAGTTAGTTGAATTTAAACACCGTGCACGTCTATCTTCTACAGACGTTAGGACACGACTGAAGTCTAAGTTGGAAGTTGATAAAATATTTCATGCTCCTAAAGGGCTGCGCTGAAAATCATGAAAACATTTAAGCTTTTAAGTAGTTTTACTCCTAACAAACGTTTATGCAGTTAAAATCTGAGTTCGTAAACCTCCACAAATTGTTGATTTTGAAATCGATATTCTATCGCTGCAAAGTTTATTGAGATTAATTAATAATTATAAGTTTTCAGTTTTGTTTTTAATTGAAATTTTCTTTGTGGATTCTGATTCTTATACGGATCTATTTTTGAGATGGTTTTATGAGACAACTAACAATTTTCAACCCTTGCCAAGCCTCAATTAACTAGTAAATTATTATTCATCTCAAATTCAATATTTCACCCATAAGGAAACACAATTTCACAATTCTTAAGGCTTGAATTTATACAATCTTAGGAAATAATACTGGATAGATAGGTACCCATTTTGTGTCGTTCGGACTTCGAAGGGCTCTTATATCGGCCAGCCTTCGCTACAAAAAGCTTCTGTAAAAACAATTCTATTAAAATGCCCACTTTTTAATGCAAAGATCAAAAGGGAGATTTTCCTTGAACTTGAACACTTACAATAAGTAAAGGAACATCAAAAAGCGACAAAAGGACGTCTTTTTTTAAATAATGAGTTTTGCTTTACCAAAAGCTCTTTAAGCTTGGTGATCGCTCTAGAAAATTCGTGTCGAGGAGTGCTAGGATGATTTGAGTAATAATATGTAAATTGTTAAGCAATAGGAATAGTCGAGCATGTACCTAATATCTGACCGCTAGTACAGGGTTTCAGCTGGTATAGAAATCACGCAGTAGTGGTTAATATAAGTTTTGTTAAATAGTGATATGTATTATTATTAGGTATATCATCATCATCAGCCTATTATGCCTCGAGGCCCGTACCCCCGCTTGGCCATTCCGACCAAACGGAGAAGACCCGCACTACTCATCATCAGCCTGTGGACGTCCACTGCTGGACATAGGCCTTCCCTAAAGAGCGCCACCACACCCGGTCCTCGCAGCATTCCTCATCCAGCCACTTTTCGCCAGCCGCTTTATATCGTCGGTCCATTATGCTGGGGGGTGTCCCACACTACGCTTGCTTAAACGCAGTCTCCACTCAAGGACTCTCCGGCTCCAACGGCCATCGCCTCTACGACAGGCATGGCCTGCCCACTGCCACTTCAGCTTGCTAATAGTTTGGGCTATGTCCTTGGTTCTCCTATGGATCTCCTCATCTCGTTGAAACTCCTAACATAGCCCTCTCCATTGCTCGCTGAGCAACTTTGAACCGATGAAATTACTTCTGCCTAATTGAATTATTTGGCCAAGGTATATAGTTAGTTAGATATGTTTACAATACTTTGTTACTTGAAATAATTTATATTCATTATTATTTATTTACTCAACTGTTTGAATCACTGAACTCTTAATCAAATTCACATTCAGCTTGGTTAAAGCCAGTGACAAATCATTTGTAATGTGAGTTTGCCCCTTGAATAATGGCAAAAGTTGAAAGAGTATGAGATTAAACTGTCCGAATTTTGTGCGTAAATTAATTATGCGGGATAAATATCCGATCTGAGGTTATATTATTTTCAAAATTTAATTGGACCCGGAGTGTTTGAAAATTTGTTACAGTATTTATTATAATATGTACCTATATTATAATAGATATTGACTAGTACTAGACAGTCGAGACTTCTTTTGCGTATTTTGAAATTAAATTAAATCCTTTCTGAATTGCTTACTTGCTCTTCAAATATAATATTTAATGTTACATAAATCAACTATCGTCAGAGTTTTTAAAAAAAGGATTTAGATTCTTAGATACAACGAAAACACGACGACAAATTCGGTTTTGATTGATTTGTAATATGAGTGCTAAAAACTAAATTATTAAACACAAGTATAAATTAGAAATTTATAACATCCCCGACAAGTGAAGGTTACAGTAACTAGTAAAGAGCTGATAACTTTCAAACGGCTGAACCGATTTTCTTGGATTATAGCTAAAAACACTCTCGATCAAGCCACCTTTCAAACAAAAAAAAACTAAATTAAAATCGGTTCATTAGTTTAAGAGCTAAGATGCCACAGACAGATACACAGATACACACGTCAAACTTATAACACCCCTCTTTTTGGGTCGGGGGTTAAAAACCGAACGTATTGCAAAAGACTTCTACAAAATAAACTTCTCGTATTAAATAAAGACGAAATGTGTCAGGTTCATTAAACACACGGAACCAGTCACGCGGCAAGCCTCGTAAGTCATAATTAATAATTATTTTATGCAAATCAGCCCCTGTTAAGATAAGAGCCCCTAAGGAAGGCAAGGGAACCCTTGGGGCGTGTTCCACTAGGCGTATAGTTTGCGACCGAATTTGGCGGCTTTTTTTTTGCTTGTACTACTTTTTATAGGCTTGTACTTGACTGCTATCACACCAAACTGAAGAATAGTTTTTTTAATTCCCTTGGCGATTTTTGCAGTTAACGGTTTTTTATTCAAATGACGGCAGCATAGCCGACTAGCATGTCATGCACACGGCTACATCAATTTGCTGGTTTGGGCTGTGACTTTGGTTAGACAACAGAAAAATCAAATATAGCCGTATTCTCTGACCGTCTAACTAACCGTCTAAAATCATCCACACTAGCTAATTGTATGAGTATTAGTATAATCATTCACTGTACGTAGAGTGACCGTTGTTGAAAATAAACTTGGGTGATAAAATAAGCCATTAGATGTCTACTGTATAGGTTCCCAATGAGAACAAGCCTTTATTGAGATTATGAATTATATATCATCTCTGGTTGATGTGCGTAACCCTTACTTAGTGACTTGTAAGTTGTAAGTTTTGGTAATTGTTGTCTTTAACACTTTACCCGTAGGTAAGTGGCAACTCAATACTTACAGTATTGGCCTCGTGACTTTAGTTTTAAGTTTGTGTTAAATTATCACCATTACGGTCTGCCTCTTCTTTATTAATTCATCTAAGTATTTGATTTTCAAAACTAAGTAACTAAGATATTTTAGAAAAAGTTCTTACAAGGCGATGCCCGTACTGGGCCAGCGTGGCAGACTATGGTCTGAACCTTTCTCATTCTGAGATGAGAATTGTGTTCAGTAATGGGCCGGTGATGATGGTGATGATGATGAACCTTAATCTAACGAACGAAGTAGCGGGAAAAAGCATAGTATAATCGAAGATGACCGACTGTTTAATTAAAAACTTAAAAATTTACTTTATAAGATCTACAATGTAAATGAAGTCGTTACGAAATTTATGAATTTATTATCGCCATTTCCTTCAGCTAGTTCAGTAATTCATTGTTGCGATTTCGATTCACCATAATCGAGTTTTGCAAGCGTCGTTGTATTTGTTAGGTATTCATTTGTTTACCGAGTTTTGAAGTTTTGATTGAATAATAATTAATTATTCTTTATTGGGTTAAAATTTTTGTGTAAATAAAAGAAGGTCGATTCCGTTGCCGGCAGACTGGAGTTCTAAATTCAGAGTTCTAAGTTCTTAGAACTCTGAATTTATCTATGCCATAATGTTGGATCTAAAATCTCTACCTACTATCATAAGTCAATGATGTCTGCACATTTCAACATTATAAGAATTCAACATATTTTTAGGATTTCAACATTTTGAGCCTGAAGGGCCAGGAAGTCTCGGGTTTGGTTTGAAAAAAGAAAGTATAAGAAATAAAGTAAGTTATGGACCCACATATCCCTTATATGTGGGTCCATAACTTATGGAAGAAGCGACGAGTGTTGGGAGGGTGAGTAGGGCGCGGCCGCCCGCCCGCAACCTCGCGTGGCCGCTAGAGGTCTCGCGTGGCCACTACCGGCCTCTTGTTGCCGCCGCAGGCAGTACCAGGACCAGGACAAGACGCGCGTATAGGCGTCGTTAAAATTCTTTCATACTGAAAGTGCTCGCCGCGCCGCTGCCGGCCGCTGCCGTTCCGGTGTGAATCGGCCTTATGGGTACCATACCATATACCATGCTTATTGCTTATGTTATTGTCCAGGACTTTAAACTACTTATATTATGCATGCAATGGGTTAAGTCAATCCGTTGCTATTTTGCAGTGTGAAAGAACAAACAATACACTTACACATTAATTATAATATGGGTAGTGATACATCTTGGAGGTATATTTTTCCATTTTAATAAGTCTAAGATTAATGTGTTCTAAAAATAATGTACCTTTGAGAATCGTTAGTAAACTTTGATTTGGCAGGCAACTGATATCTGAGTAGGGTAACGAATTAATCAACGTCCATATTCCATGAAAGGGAATAGGGGTTAAGGCCAAAGAAGTTAAACAGGATCTTATTTAAGCTTACTCGAATCTTTGCGTATTGTGGTATGAAATTCCATGCTAATTCTCATTGGTAAACAACTTGTGGATACATATCCACCAGATATTGACCACCTCCAAGAGCCAGGTCTTACCATCAACTGATATACGTCTACAGCTGCACATAGGTAGGAGACCTATGTCCAATGTGGAATGTGGAATGTGGTATGTCCTATGTGGAAGTCTCTATGGACTTCCACACGCCACGGTCTTGGGCCGCCTGAACCCAGCGGCTCTCTGCGATACTTCCTTCCAACGCTGTGTCAGGTACCAATCGATAGGTAGGTCCAATTTTGAGAAAGAGGTTAGCAGCTAGATCCAACTCGGCTGGGCAGCGTTCGGAAAACTTCGAAATATCTTCTCGTCCGAGATTCTTCAGTGGTTGAAGACCAAAGTCTTCGAACAGTGCGTCTTGCCTGTGATAACATATGGATTGATGATAGACGATGATTTTGATGATTCTTAATAACTAGAAATCTACAAAATAAAGCAGATTTAGAAAAAAATACATTTACTCCAAAGAAAATATCTATTACAAAGTAGGTACAATGTGTAACCGTAGGAATCTGAATCACGTTATACGTATCATGTAAGACATGATTGCTACTTTTACCATCTTCATTATATTCATGGCTAAAACTAGATAGACACCTAGCCGGTTATATTTGACTAAACAGCATTTGACTGCTTTTTGGTAAATTTTAGATTGAGCCCAGAACAAAATCCCGATTCCAGTACAAAATAATCGTGGTATGTTCCCGTAGTTTATATTATTATACTGGCCGCGATTACACCTGTAAGTTTTACTCACGTAAGGAGCTTACGTATTTAATTGACAACTTAACTAAGGTAAATGATACTTACAAGAGTGTTTACATTTGTAAAGTCGTAAGTTAATCATGCAAGCTACTCGTACTAACGTGAGTAAAACTTACAGGTGCAATTACGGCCGATGATACAACATTATAAGACAAACAAGAAGACAAATGTTATCTTATTAGTACGTTCTAACACTGCGTTTTATTGATACGAGAGGGATAAGTCTTCCATAGGTGCACGCGCCAAAAACCTGTTCACATTCTTAAAGGTTTTAACTGCAACAGCGTCCATCAGTGGTCTTCCGAATTCCGTGGTCAAAACTTCCCAGTTATCGTTCATGAAGCTCAGCGCAGCGTCAGCTGAGTACATAAAAATAATAATTACTAGCCGATGCCCGCGACTTCGCCCGCGTGGATTTAGGTTTTTTGAAATCCCGTGGGAACTCTTTGATTTTCCGGGATAAAAAGTAGCCTATTGTGCTAATCCAGGATATTATATATCTCCATTCTAAATTTCAGCCAAATCCGTCCAGTAGTTTTTGCGTGAAGAAGTAACAAACATACACACACACACATACAAACTTTCACCTTTATAATATTAGTGTGATTAAACTAGATGATGCCTTCGACTTCGTTCGCGTGGATTTAAGTTTTTTTTTAATCTTGTGGAAACTCTTTGACTTCCGGGATATTACGTAGTCTATAATATCTGCGCCAGGGATTCGAGCTATGCTATAAACCGTTAGGCTAATAGTTAAAGCTAGCATACAGACACGCTTTTGCATTTATAGAATTAAGTATGGATTTGTATAATATTATGTTATCGCAATATTTAGTTATAGGCTGAAACAGACTTAGACGTTGACATCACATCATCAGTTGTGGCTAGTATTTTACTGATCATAATGTAATATGTAAGTAGGTATGTCTGATAAATCCAAGTTTTACAAAATGACTCTACAAATTTCAGACTTGATCTCGTATCATACAAATATAATATGGAGCACATTATCTTTTAATTTAACTGAAAATATTCTATATAATATTCTCAAATAATAATTGAAATATTACTTACCTAATTCTTTTTTCCCATTGAATAGATTCGTCAGATTGTATCGAGCATTTCCCTCTACTTTGAAATCGAAATTGTACTTCTTGATAGAGACGTGAGTTTTATTGTTTTTCTTGTATTCATCAATGAACATCATCAGTTTTACGCCCATATTTTCTGCAATGGTATAACATTTTTTTTTAAATTTCAATGCAGTTCAAAACAAGTAGGTACCTAAGTAATTCAAAAAATTAAAAAAAAAAACTTTGACTGCGCTTTGCACGGCATCTTTTTTAGTCCGCATATTTTTTTATAAACATTTACAGATTTTATGTACCCAGTGACACTCGTACTATCAAGACGAAGAATCTAATGACATGACATACATTTATTAAAATCGGTTGAACCTTTGAGTAGTTACGAACGGACATAGGACCGGACATACATACATACGAGTCAATTTTTTTTTATATTGTTGGATTATAAATATTAAAAATTTAGAGCCTCAATAGCTCAACCGGTAAAGGAGTGGACTGAAAACCGAAAGGTCGACGGTTCAAACCCCGCCCGTTGCACTATTGTCGTACCTACTCCTAGCACAAGCCTGACGCTTAGTTGGAGAGGAAAGGGGAATATTAGTCATTTAACATGGCTAATATTCTTTAAAAAAAAAAAATAGTGATCAGGATTTAATCATGAAGCAAGAAGATGGCCACAGAAACTTGGCCTTATTAAACCCACTGAGTTTAAAGTCGTTGATCAAGTTACTTCAACAACAGGTCGGCAGTCGCAGGTCCAACTTATTAATAGAGGTCAATCTTTTTTACGTATCCATTAATACTTACTTCAAAGTAGCTCAGTAGCACAGACTAAGTTTGTGCTATGGAACGGGCTAAGTTTGATGTCTGTTTGAGGGACAAAATACATAACTTGGAAATCCGTAGGATAAACAAAGTGACCGACAATAGTTCAACGAATTAGATAGCTGAACTGGCAGTGGGCAGGTCATGTCCATCGCAGAACTGATGGTCGATGGGGCAGACGGGTTCTGGAAAGGAACCGCGTACTAACAAGCGCAATCTGGGAAGACCTCTAACCCTCTAGACTGGTGGGTGGATGAGGAAGGCGGATGACCGTGTGTGGTGGCGCGATCTTGGGAAGGTCTGTTGTCCAACTGTGGACACAAACAGGCTGATTGATTGATTGATTGATTGATTGATTACTTACTTATATTAATTTTCATTTCACCATCGCCCTTAATAGGCAGTATCAAAATTTGCCCATCAGCCTTGTACTTTCCTGATAGTGAGTAAGTTGGTGCATGGTATTCTAGGTATATTGTACCGTTTTTTCTGTCCCATCTAAAAATAATAACTAGTCATGTCATACAAATATTATGACAAATAAAGCTATAACGAATACCGTCAATCGAAGAAAAAAAAATATGCACGACTAGGCTTTTGACGATTCAAAAGAACTTGTAAAAGTCTAATTGAATAAAAATATTTTGAATTTGAATTTGAATTTACGGCATTTGAATTGAATAAACTGCCAGAAGACTTCAATAAACTTCATATCTAACACATCATAAGACTTATATTACTCAAGATTATTAGATATAAAATCATAAGCCTTCCTTTTGTCTTTGCCGTAGTCGGGTAAAAAGAAAGAAAAAGACCATGACAACTCTAAGCACCTAACTTGTTTCTTCTTGGATTATTTTATTTACTCGTATAACTATCGGGTTATAAAACTAATCGGGTTAAAATCGTTTAATTTTTTTTCAGTAGTCTGGTTATAGTTTTTTCTTTTATTCAACATAGGAACCTCCAAGTCAAGAGTGAATAGGCATCTTCTTTTTCTTCTAGTGCCATCTCATATCGGAGGTTGGCAATTATTAAGGCTAACCGGATTTTGTTCACGGCTGTTCTAAACAGTGACCTTGTACTTATATTAACCATTGGCGAAGGTTCTTAAGCCAGGATGTTCGTCTACGATTAGGTCTACGGTTGCCTTTTATCTTGCCTAGTATTATAATTGAGTAGGCATGTTCTAGGTATAAGGTAAATGCCTTCCATCTTAGGTTGCATCATCACTAATTGTAGTAGCTCTGATTACAATCAAGCGCTAAGAAGTCTATAAATTTAAAAAAAGGGGTTCCTAAGAAATAGGCAACGGTTTTCTTAGAACTTATTACCATGAAAATGTATGCTTACTTACTTGACAGAATTTATAATGATATTCCTAATTCCTCTCAACCGACCCTCTGAAAAATTTAACGAAAGGCCGGCCATGTGGAATTGCACAGGTTCCTCGAACTCCATGATATCCATGACATCTATTCCCCATTCTGGTAAGCCCTTGCTGAAGTTCGGAATGGCTTTTTGAAAAGCATTGACCATACACGTAGTGTCTTCTAAGTAGCATTTATCTAAATTTAAATCTGAAAAATAATCGTTGAGTCGGTAATAAAAAGCAGACACAACAATAAAATTGTGTGATTAGGTGCCAATGTGGAGTTAAAAAAGAGTAGGGCTCGAAAATGAAGGGTTCCGTACCATCATACGAGAAATATTTTTTATTTATTTTTTATTTTCATGGCGGCCATTTTGGAATCTTTATTATATTTTGTTGTTATAGCGGCAATAAAAACACATTCTGTGAAAATTTCAACTCTCTAGCTATTACAGTTCACGAGATACAGCCCGCTGACTGACGGACGGACGGACGGACGGATGGACAGGGGAGGCTTAGTAGGGTCCCGTTGGCACACTTCGAGTACGGAACTCTAATAACGAGAAGACGGTTGGTGTGGCTAATGGAACCCACTCCTAAAATATTATCTTAGAATTGCAAACTTGTTTATCATATAATATAATATTATGTTCGGTAAAAATTAAATGATATGGTATGGAATGGTACAAACTTAAAAAAGACAAATATTTTGGTACAAACTACGGAATAGATAGAACAAAACATACAGCGTATCTATAGACACTCTTGTTGGAACAAGACCTCAATCAATTAAGAAAAGAGGACCCGACCCAAATATTCCTCTTTGAATGTTTGCTAGCCGACTGTCAACGTGAATATTCACCTGGCAAACAAGAGGTCCTCCTACTAGTAATAACAAGAGATTCTTCTGGTTGCATATCTAGGCAGCCATGTCAAAAGCATAGAGTGAAAATCATAGCTCCGTATGTTCAATGGTCTGTAGATACTATTTCTGCTCAGGCGAAGATTTCTAAGGTTCAAAGCACATCGGTACAATCAATTCGATGTCTTTCTCTTTCCTAAATATACACACAGTACAGCTCGACACTACCTAGGCGTCAAAATACTGCGCAGTTTCGTCGCACAATCCGTCACGCCACGGCGAAAGAAAAGCGACAATAATAATTGTACTAAACAATAATAGCCATCTTTGAATAATTACTCACCTATTGCTATTGCAAATCCAAACAAAAATACGCAAATATGCGATAATACTTTATAATATTGTGACATTTTAAGGTTCTTATGCGATATTTTTAAATAGTAAACAGAAGTAAACACTAACGACAAACAAGAATAACTATATTAAACCCAGCCGTGATACGTGTTATTATACATTTTACTTTATAGAATGTAGGTACATACAGCATTTTACATTGTTGTAGGAAATTAAAATCACTAACGTAATTATAATTCTGCTTAAATTGACTTATTTTCAGGGTTCCGTACCCAAAGTGCCAACGGGACCCTATTACTGCCACCGCTGTCGTCCGTCCGTCCGTCTGTCTGTCAGTAGGCTCGTGAACCGTAATAGGTAAAGAGTTAAAATTTTCACAGAATGTGTATTTCTGTTGCGCTATAACAAAAAATATTAAAAAATTTAAAATGACTGCAAAAAAATGTTAAGCCGGGATTTATAGTATTTTCCTTTGACATGAATTATTATCATTATTGTTCTAACAGATGTTTATTAGTAATTTTCCTTGATAGAAAAAATCTAAAAACTTCTGAAAAATATCTACATTTTTTAATTTTAACGGAAAACAAACTATTTTTTACTAAATTGATAATAATATACAATTTCCAAAAATGTCATATAATTGGTTTTTTGATTATTAATATGGGTTTTTTAAAGCAATATGAGTAGTCTAATTTTTTGATCCCGTAGGGACCAACATTGCTTTATTGTCATTCCATTCGTGGCACACTACAATGATAAATCTATCCTTCTCACATTTTTGCTTAGTTGGCACACTGACCTCTTAAGAGTATCTCATGTTTTAATAAATGTACCTACAGGGTGTAAACCAAAACGCTAGCAAAAACTTCATTATTATACTACCTGAACACAATCCAATATCAATAACATTAATTAATAAATTGCCTTATTTGTAGTTTTAGTGATTTAGCATTTTTCAAACCAGCAAAGTATAGCGTGCAAAATTCAAGTCAATGCCCCACCTACGACGCGGCATTGACTCCGAGTGGCCTACTTAAGCAACGTTTGTTGACCTCTAGCGTCAGTCAGATGTTTTATTTGATGTTTGATGTTTGAACTTTTAAAAAACATAGGATTTTTTTTGATTTATTTTTTTGGCGTTTTTTTTTTTGTGATAACTTATATTAATAATCATCAGCACTATCTTCGTTTGTCTTCGTTATTGCTAGCGTTCTGGTTACACCCTGTACGTCTCCAATTTTCTGAGATGTGTTTGTTTATTTTTTACGTCATCTAAGAAATAATAGATTATAATTAATACAAACCTTCTAAACGAGGCCGAGTCACGAACTTACCTGTAATATATTTTTTATTAGTACACACTTGTACGGAATTATGCTAACACTAGGTGATACCCGTGACTTTGTGCACATGGAATTAAAATTATACCCCGCATTAAAACACAGGCCATATATTTTTATTCCGGAAAACCAAAGAATGCCCACTGGATAAAAAAAAAATTATTCCACGTAGGCAAAGTCGCGAGCATCATCTAGTAATAAATAAATCAAATCAATTAACATATTATTGTATTTATTTCAATATTTGTCGATAAAACTGTAGATTCAGTCTCTCTTCTGAGAGCCTTGCATGCGGAAGTGGATTATAATAATATGTTTTTTTTATTTATTTTTTCAAAAATACTATGCAAACAAGGAGCTACATGCTGTAACCGGTTTTTTGTTTTTCCCCCATTCTCTGTAAAGTTGTACTGTAACGATATAAATAACTAAGTATTGTAACAATGTTATCATGTACATATTATATTACTATCTAATCATAATATTATGTGTAATATTACTAAAACCTTATCGATACATCAGGCATGCTTTTTTATTGCATATTTTTAGGCGTAAACTTAAGAATTTATAATAAAATAATATAAATATTGTTTTATATGTATTTATTTTGCACATGGGCGTGAGAGTAAATATATACCTATAATAATAAAGCCTTTGCAAATACTTATGTAAAATATTTACGTGACATTTATGTAAACCGTAAAACACACCAAAGAGTTTTCTACGTGGACAAAATTGCGGGCATCAGCCAATAATGATATCTACCGTATTATTCATCATACATGGACCAAGTTGTTGGCCTTGAATTGGAATAAATCTCAGGTTGGGATCATAAAAATAACTCATAATTGCAGCTTGAGTAGTAATTACTTGTTTAGTATCAACGACGTCAAGACTTACGTTGAATTACAAAAGGATTTAATAATATGTAGTTAATTGCAGTTTTTAGGATTCCGTATCTCAAAAGGAATAAAGAAACCCTTATTGGATCACATCGTTGTCTGTCTCTATGTCCGTCTGATGTCTCTGTTAAGAAAAACTTTAGGGTACTTCCTGTTGACCTAGAATCATGAAATGTGGCAAGCAGGTAGGTAGATCTTATAGCACAAGTAAAGGAAAAACCAAAATCCGTGAATTTGCAGTCACATCACAAAAAATATGTGTTCATGAACGAATAATGTCTTTTCAATTTTCAAAGTAAGATAACTATACCAAGTGGGGTATCATATAAAAGGGCTTTACTTGTACATTCTAAAACAGATTTTTATTTATTTTCATGCATAAAAGTTTTTTGTTTATCGTGCATAATGTCGAAAAAATACCCGAGTACGGAACCTTCGGTGCGCGAGTCTAACTCGCACTTGGCCTCACGAGCGCGCTGAATACTAAAGTTACACGTGTTTTCTATTCAAATTTGTAACAATTATTTGAGAAAGACTCAACAAAATAGAGTAAGGTACCTGAGAGAGCGAGTTGCCTGAGAATTTTTAAACATCACTCCTTAATCCATATCCATAGGTACTATATACTATAGTGATACATACTATAAATATTATAAATGCGAATGTGTGTCTGTCTGTCTGTCTCTCTATCTGTCTGCTAGCTTTTCACGGCCCAACAGTTTAACCGATTCTTACGGGTGCAGAGTTGGCTTATATCCCGGGGATGGACATGGGCTACTTTTTATCCTATGGATTCCTAAAGACCCATCCGCTTAACCGATTTATATAAATTATGGCACAGATATAGCTTGCATCCCGGAAACTGACATAGACAACTTTTTGTCCCGGAAAATCAAAGAGTTCCCACAGGATTTTTAAAAACCTAAATCCACGCGGACGAAGTCGCGAGCATCATCTAGTCCTGAATCCTGATATAATATTTCACACCGCGTGTATGCCGTGCTATGGCTAGGAACGTTGTTTGTACACAAACGGACGGAGGGAGCACACCGCACGAGCGGTTCAGTTTAGCATGGATTACCAGATAGCTTGCATTCCAAATAAGGTTAAGCATACTTTTACCCCAAAAAATCGAAGTTTATCCGCGATATAAAAAAAACTAAATTCATCCGAACCACCGCAAGTAACAAATAAAGGAGCAGAAGTTAATAGAAAAAATCCTGTCCAGAAGGGATATACCCGAAAATCACAAAAGGCTTTGATTTAGTACCTACTCATTTCATAACTTCATCGCTCATTGATAAATAAATAGACCTAATTTCACAAACAATAATTGCACGAAACCTTGATCGATGTCATAATATGAACCACCGCGCTGCTGTTCAGCTGCTGAAGAAACCATGCAGTAGTGATTTATAGAAATTAGTTTATTCTATTTTACATACAATTGTAAACGTACCTAATTATTATAATTTGTTACATAAAGCATATAATATAGCATATGAAGATCAAAAAATAATTTTTAATTAAATCGTTAAAAACTTACTTGATGTAAATATTTGTTTAAACTCCGTTGAAATTAATAAAATAAATATTGGGATCCTCATGGCCGTTCTCTTGAATGTCTCTTGATACAATATACTTGAACGCCTTACTGTTTAAATCCAGTTTCTTATTAATTATTACAAAAAAAAAAAAACAAGTACATTGTTACTTGAGACCTTTTCATGTAATTTATTTTGCTTTTTAATTCCGTTTAGTAGTTGTATGTAATAGTGTGAAAACCAAGTTAGGTGCTAGTCCTTTTATTATACACTTTATTTGTACCACCACAAGAAGGAAAAAAACAAAAACAAAACAGAAGTAGGATGCAAAAGGGGGCCCTAGTCTCTACCAGACAACCTTAGGAACAGGAAAATGGGAGGAAAAATGTGAAGTGCGAGTTAGGCTCACACACAAAGGGTTCCGTACCGTCGTACTAGAAATAACACTTTTTGTTGTTATAGCGGCAATAGAAATACTTTGTAAAATTTTAACTACCTACCCAGGTTCATGAGATACAACCCGTTGACAGACGGATGGACAGCGGAGGCTTAGTAAGAGGATCCCGTTGGCACCTTAAGTGTACGGAACCGCAAAAATTAAACATATACACAAGACTCAAGAACTTTTAATTTATTATTTGCTTTACATAACTGTTCTACCAATACTTATATTAATTTTAAACCTAAAGAGTTTCTTAAAAATATTACTGTCATAGAATTCCAGCCCTAATCTTTATTAAATTATTATGTAGTTCAATTTAAATTGACTAAATTTATCAAAGGCTCCAACTCCATGTACATTTGTATGGACTTAAATATATTATGAATGACAACATTCATTAAAGGACCTACCAAATGCGAAGTAATATATTCCCAATTATCATTGATTTCCTGTACTGCTTTACCTGAAAGTGTAAAATAATGTAAGATTCTTACAAATACATTATCTGTACATATATCATACATACATACATACATCCATATATTTTTATATATCTATAATTCTAATTCATAATCGCTAGATCCTCCGTCCTTATGTATTAAATAATATGAGCAGACAGACAGATAACAAAGTGATCCTATAAGGGTTCTGTTTTTCCTTTTGAGGTACGGAACCCTAAAAAACCAATAGACGTTGGGATCCCACGGTGCTAGAATGGCGATTTCGTACCGAAAAGCGTTGCGTTGGAATGCCCCCCACTAAGTGAAAAAAAAAATGACAATCAAGTTGTACTTACGTAAACCGATGTCATCAGTATCATATAGGCCTGAAAAATTAAATTCTGCTTTCTCTTTTACTTCATATTTAAAATTATTATCATTGATTTTAATTTCGCCAAAAGTTACACCACTTTTGGTTTTTACCACTTCAAGCGGTATCAACGCTTCGACATGAATATTCTCTGAAAAAGCAAAAAACTGCAGTCAAAATTGCGTTGCGTTGCCTTGGAAAATGTGCATTTTATTTGGAAAAGTGTTCAATTACTTATATTAATCCATACTTAATATTATAAATGCGAAAGTGTGTCTGCCTGTCTGTCTGTCTGTCTGCTACCTTTTCACGGTACAACAGTTTAACCGATTTTGACGAAATTTGGCACAGGGTTAGTTTATATTTCGAAGACGGACATAGGCTACTTTTTATCCCGGAAAATCAAAGAATTCCCACGGGATTCCCAAAAACCCATCCGCTTAACTGATTTGTATGAAATTTGGTACCGAGGTAGCTTGCGTCCCTGTAATTGACATAGGCAACTTTTTATCCCGGAAAATCAATCTGTTCCCGCGGGATCTTTAAAAACCTAAATCCACGCGGTCGAAGTCGCGGGCATCCTCTAGTTAAAGATAAAGAGCTCAATGGCTACCATTCAGTGTTAGACACTGAGTTTAGAGAATCAGTTATAGGTTGGACAGTAATGTACTTAACTATTACTTACTAAATTTTGCCTCAAAAACACCCTCTCCATCAACACAAGTGGATAATATCGATCCATTTGCTATGTAAGCTCCATTTATCGACATATTTTTCATATGAAAATATATGCGAAACGAGTTTGTGTTGTCCACACTAAAAAAATAGTAATTTAAATAGTAAAAAATAGTAATAGTAGTCTCCTCAATAATATTATTAAGTCGTCAGTTTGTTTTGTACAATTCGAAAGTTATGGATGTTCTAAGTTTAAATTACATTACATCCCTTAAGGCGTAATGGATCTCAGTACAATATTTTAACCCGGCTAAGTCATAGGAATGTTATGACGTTCTTTATATTCAGATAACAGGTTTGTAATGAGGCATTGTCGAGCGAGTGGTGTGAAAATATTTAACTGACCTTATATCATGAATAATCAAACTTTTCACTCCTTCAACTTTCAAGTGAGTCATATTAATTTGCACACCATCTTTATCTATTCTAAAGAAGTCTATGTACATAGGCTCAAGTGGAGGCAAACCTATTGCAGGAATTCCATCAAATATTTGAGGTAATACCGCCTGTGCTTCTCTCTTCAAACACTGTCCATCCGATAGAAGACATTTGAATGGTACGGATAAAACTGAAATTAATCAAGTTGAAATTTTTTATTGAATTTTTTTATTTGAGGATTTTATACCATCGCACAAGTTAATACTAGCTATATGTACTTTTTAGAATTCCGTACCAGGTGGATGCCAACGGGACCCTATCACTAAGCCTCCGCTGTCCGTCCGTCCTTCGTTCATCCGTCTGTCAACAGGTTGTATCTCATGAACCTTACTGGTAGAGGATCGTCACAGAGTGTGTACCTACTATAACAACCTGGTCAAGTGCGAGTCGGACCTCGGTCTTTTAGAGTTCCGTACATTTTGAATGGACCTATGAAATATCTCTTTTCCGACTTAAAACATTGCAATAAACCGTGAAAGAAAATGCCAAAAAACGCTCGTTTGTTTTGGTCACAGCTTATATAAACTATTTTATAAATCGCTGTTTTTAGTATTTGTTGTTTAAATACAGTAAGTAATACATAATATTATGGCATATTCTAAGGAGGCTTAGTAATACGGAATCATAAAAATAGTAGTAATATAGATACATATATGAAAAAAAGGCACGCTACCAAAAGTTACAATAATTTCTTAGTGATACTAATTCAGTTATCATATAACTTCAAATCAAATTAGTAATATTTAAAAATATCGATAACAAGTAGTTCTAAAGGTACTTTTTTTCAGAAAACATAATACTTATTATTAAATGTAGGTACGTGCCTACACATTATATTTTTAAATTATAAATATTAGGTAATTATATTTTTATATTAAATATAAGGAATCTGTTATAATTATATGACTAGCTTTTTCATAATTTTTTTTTTCTAATTCTAATTTTCTCAAATGTTTAATAATTTTGGAGTGGAGACCATGGGTTCGTGGGGCGAGGATGCCAGATCCTTTTTTAAGGACCTGTCATCCCGTCTTGTGGAATCCACGGGTGACCGGAAATCTGGCAGTTACCTTGGTCAGCATATTAGTCTGGCCATTCAACGAGGTAACGCAGCCAGCGTTCTGGGCACCCTGCCTCGTTACAGTGATTTGGATGATATTTTTGTTTTATAATTTTTATATTTAAGTATTTTTAACATTTGTGAAAATCTGTATTATTATTTTCTCGACAAAAGTAAGGAGCTTTAAAGTAATTTGTTGTAACTTACACGTGGGTACAATAAAGCTGATCTGAGTCAAAATTAAAATTGACCACGTAAGAATCTTCATAATTACAATATTTAAGAAAGAGTACAATGTTCTTGCTTTTAATTATATTTTGGAAATGTGAAGTCCTTCCAATGTATTTGTATTTATACTGACTTGTTGGATTTGCCGTCTCATTATTATGGTAGGTACCTATTATTTACGAATAAACACCCTGGATTCATAGCGATAAAAACCTACTTACCTACATAAAACACACTAAATGACTACACCAAATAAAATTTAAATAAATACATATTTAATGTTTGTTTTTTTGCTTTTTAGATTGAAAGGAATATGTTGCAGATAGCAGCAAATTAACCGTCAGCATCATCCAAAGACGTCCTTATCTTCATTTAATAAAAAAACCGGGCAAGTGCGAGTCAGACTCGCGCACTGAGGGTTCTCTACTCGGGTATTTTTCCAACATTTTGCACGATAAATCAAAAACTATTGTGTATAAAAATATGTAAATAAAAATTTGTTTTAGAATCTACCTAAATCTAAAGCCCTTTCATATTATGATACCGTACTTGGTATAGTTATCTTACTTTGAATTATTTTTTTAATGATGTGACCACAAATTCCCGGTTTTCAGATTTATTCCTGTACTTGTGCTATAAGACCTACCTACCTGCCAAATTTCATGATTCTAGGTCAACGGGAAGTACCCTATAGGTTTCTTGACAGACACGATGGACGGACGGACAGACAGACAGCCAACAAAGTGATCCTATAAGGGTTCCGTTTTTCCTTTTGAGATACGGAACCCTAAAAACAGTAATTACATTTGGCATCAGCTATCGGTTGCACAAACTATGTGCCCGCCCATTGCAACTTCAGCTTTCCAACCAGTTTAGCTATGTTCATTTTTGTTGTACTTTGATTTTTCTACGATCTCCTATATTATCGTCTGATCATATTATCTTGCTTTGTTCACAAAGATAAACTCCAAGTAAAGCTCTGAGCTTTCTTATGAGGCCACCACACTCTATTTAAGATATCTCCTATACCTAGATACTCGTAGATTCTTAGATTGCCCTTATTGTCACTTCACTTTGGGCCTCATTGAGCTATGTCGGTTCTTCTTTTCTGATTTGATCCTCAAAGATACATACTACCAAGATATAATACCAACAACATAACCCCAAAAACCTAATTACTTTTTATTGTTTAATATGACTTATTAAAAAAGTAAAGTGTCTGTCTGTGATTTCGAAATAACTACCTCATATTAAGCTCATATGGTTATTTGAACTGTACCATAACTGAATCACACGTTTTTAAATTTTTTGTCTGTCTGTCTGTCTGTCTGCTAGCTTTTCACGGCCCCACACTGTAACCGATTTTGATGAAAGGTACAGTGTTAGCTAACATCCCGGGGACGGACATAGGCTACTTCTTATCCCGGAAAATCAAAGAGTTCCCACGGGATTCTTAAAGATCAATCCGTTTAACCGATTTACTTATATTAAATTAGGTACAGTACAGAGGTAGATTGCGTCCCTGAAACGGACATAGGCAACTTTTTATCCAGGAATTTCAAAGAGTTCCCACGTTATTTTTAAAAGTCTAAGTAAATGAAGTCGCGAGCATCATCTAGTGAAATATATTTAAAATTAGACGCCATTATGAATCAAGATAAGCCAAGTGCAATGATATTAACAACGGGTATGCAAATTAATGGCATTTTCATTATATTTAGACAATTAAATTAAAATAATTATTAGGTATATTACGTTGGTGCTTCGTAGGTACTGAACTACAAAAAGATTGGCATATTCGAGAAGAGGTCAATTATACATTTTAAAAACATCTGGCTATAGCCATGGCCAATATACAGGGTGTTTGGTAATTAGTATATAATGACGACACGTAGCCATGCTACTTTGATCTGATAAAAACAATGCTGAAGTAAAATGACGAAATAAATTTTTTTTTTATGACCAAGTTTTCATGGCCCTAATGTGCCCTAACTCACTGAGATCATTGGCCTCGGCCTATCTAAAGATGGCCTACGATCTCAGTGAGTTAGGGCACGTTAGGACCATGAAAACTTTAACATATTTTTTTTTTTAATTTTGTATGGAAATTTTTGTAATTTTATTTCGTCATTATACTTCAGCATTGTGTTTATCAGATCAAAGTAGTAGCATGGGTACGTGTCGTCTTTATACTAATTACCAAACACCCTGTCTGTATATACCGTTTTGTTCACAAACTCCTCAATTTTGTTATCCGACTACTTATCGCATCGCACCGCACCGCGCCGCATCACATCGTATCGCATCGAATCGCTTTGCGTCGCATCACGCCGAATCGCATCACATCGCATCGCATCGTTTCGTGCCTCATCGCACCGCATTTCATCGTATCGCACTGCACCACATCGCATCGCACCGCATCGCATCGCACTGCATCGCATCGCATCATATCACATCGCATCGCATCGCATCGCATCGCATCGCACTGCGTCGCTTCGCATCACATCACACCGCATCGCATCGCATCGCACCGCATCGTATCGCATCGCACCGCACCGCACCATATCGTTCCGCACCACATCACGCCGCACCGCACCGCATCGTATCTTACCGCATCTGATTCGATCCGATTCCATCCAATCCCATTCCATCATATTCACGCTTTGATTTCTAGATTCTTTTATAATGCTCGCCCGACTTCATACATACATTATACACGTTTAGAAACAAAATTATTTTTTTACTATTTAGTGGTTTTGTAAGTCGGTTTGTTTAAATATATTTTTTTTATTAAGCTTTTTAGTGTAAGTAGTCGTCTAAAATATCAATTCACCGGCAAAATTTTCCAAATCCACACCGCTTAGTAGTTTTGTACTTTGCAGCATCAAGATTGAAGAGGAGGGACTTAGAATTAAAAAAGAAGTCTATGCTTGGCATTTACAATATTATTTCACCAGGAACAGTTTTTGAATTTCAATGGCTTAGGAGTGATGTACCCTACATCATCAGGTTTGAGGAGTTCGTACTTAGAGTGTAATCATGAAGCCATTGCTTGATGCCTTAAATATCAATTACCCACTAGAAATTCCCAAATCCCCACGGTTTACAGTTCAGTATTTTGCAGCATCAGGATTGAGGAGATGGGATCCTGCATTCAATGATGTGGTATATGCTTGGTACCTAAAATAATATTCCACCATCCGCAATTCCTGCATCCCTATAGTTTAGGAGTGCTGTACCCTGCATCATCAGGGTTGAAGAGTTGGGCTTTAGAGTTCAAGTATAAAGTATAAGTTTAAAGCTTAGTTCCTATAATATTATTTCACTATGAACACTTCCTTAATCTTGATAACTTAGACGGACAGTAACCCTGCAGCATCATTATTAAGGAGTTGGATCCAGAATTTTTTGTGCGACCACCACGGAACCTTCTACTTTCGATTTTAAAAATCTTTGCAAATCGGTCCAGAAACCTCGAAAAATCGGTTTACACACATTAAAAAAAACGGGCTTAATTGAGAATTACATCTCCTTTTAGATATTCCTTTTGCTTTTATTGCTATCGCATCGACTGGGGTTTCAAATGAAAGAGTGAAAATTTACTTCATAAATATATAAGTAGTACAATGACTTCACAATATGTATACAAGTACAATATTAAAATATAATTAAATGACAGAAAAACCATTTTATTTTCTATATATTTTAAGAGGAGTAGTTAGTTTGTAGTTTTGAACCTTATTTTTTTATCAATTAATAAGTTATACGAGTATCTTGACCCAAAAAGGCACGCTCCAACCGGAAATTACTTTTGAACTGTGACTTTGCTACGTTTTCAGCGGCATTCCCAATAAAAGCACCGGCATAATTCGAAATTATATACTTCCAATTCGCATTGACCAGATAATGCATCACTTCACCTGAAATTATAAAATGAAATTTTAAAAATTGGCACTAGACGGGGGGGTGAACATGCTGTGGATGTACCTTGTTTTGTGATTTAAAAATCCACTTACTGAGTCCTGAGAATCCATAATGAAGATTATCTAAGCGAAATTCTGCATTATCCTTAACATCGAAGCTGAACTTATAATTATTATTATTTGTTTCTATGAACTCTTCACCATTTGCATTTCTTACAATATTATATGGCGCAAGAACATCTATTTCTATGTTTTCTGAAATAAAAAACAAAATTGATCATTACAGTTTTCCATAAGAAAAAGTCCCATTTTATCCGTTAGAAGCAGTCGCAGGTTTGGAAATTTTTTGAACCTTGGCAACTGAAGTGGAAACGATGCGAAGGTTTTAGAACCACATTTATTTGATTATCTGTCACTGTTTGAACCGTGTATAGGGAAGAAGAGATTTGAGTGGTCTCAGTTTGACTTAGAAGCGAAGGCCCGGAAGACCATTACAAGATAGGAAGACGATCTTGCGTATTAGACTTGGAGTAGGAACGCTAGCCAGAGGTACGAGTAGGTGCAAATGGAAAATAATGACTTTTGTGGCCACTGGCTGCACTTACATAGAAATCAAATAAATAAATTGCAAATCACTATATTCTAATTGCATTGTATCTAATTTTAATGTAAATATTAAGTGTCCAAATAATATTATAATTGAGAATTTCAGATACCTATAGTCTATACATAGCATAGACTTTTCTGAGAGCGCGCCACCATACTCGATCCTACGTCCCTCTCATCAAGTCACTTCCCGTTCCCGCCAACTTGAGGACGTATGACTAGTGAGTTGGAGGTTATCTTACGCACCGACAGACAGAAATGCCAGTTAACTTAGGTACTTACCATTTTTAACCGACTTCAAAAAAAGGAGCAGGTTCCCAATTCGTAGGAATCTTTTTTTTTTTAATTTATGTTCCCCGATTACACAAAGATGCCTGGACCGATTTAGAATCTCGTTTTTGTTTGAAAGTGTATACTTTGCGGGTAGTTCCATATAAATTTGGTGAAGATCTGATGAATATCTTAAGAGATGGAGAACAGAACTCCTCAATGGATAAGAGCAAATTGCTCGCGATCAGTGTAATAGCTTAGTAAACAGTAGGGTTTTAACGGGGCATAGCATATTATAGTACTGTGGGCCACTAAAAATTGTGAAATAAAAAAAATCTGAAGAAAAATAAAATCCACTTCAAAAACCACAAATACTAAAAAGTAAAAAATAAGTTTTGTTTGTACACGTGTAATGCATGTATGAAATCGGACGAGCTTCACACTTGGATTTCTAGCTTCTTTTATTATGCTCGCTTGACTTCATATATATAAGTACATTACACGTGTAGAAACAAAACTTATTTTTTACTTTTTAGTGTTTGTGATTTTTGAAGTCGGTTTTATTTTTCTTTAAATTGCTTTTAATCGTCGGTAATAAAGCAAAATAATATGACATATCGCACCGGTGCGATTGAACCAACTTATTGTTTAAATTCCTATTTTTAACCGACTTCAAATAAGGAGGAGGTTCTCAATTCGTCAAATCTTCTTTTTTTTTAATGTATATTCCCCGACTACTCAAAGACCGATTTGGATTTTTTTGAAAGGGTATACTGTGCAAATAGTCCCATATAATTTTGGTGAAGATCTGATGAATATCTTCAGAGATGGAGAACAGAACTCCTCAATGGATAAGAGCAAATTGCTCGCGATCAGTGTAAAAGCTTAGTAAACAGTAGGGTTTTAAGTGGGCATAGCATATTATAGTACAGTGGGCTTCAAAAACCACAAACACTAAAAAGTAAAAAATAATTTTTGTTTAATGTACCTAGGTATGAAGTTGGGCGAGCTTCACACTTGGATTTCTAGTTTCTTTTATTATTTACTAGAGGATGCCCGCGGCTACGCCTGCGTGGATTTCGGTTTTTATAAACTCTTTAATTTTCCGAGATAAAAAGTAGCCTATGTCCTTCTCCGGGATGTATCCCATGTCTGTACCAAATTTCAATAAAATCGGTTCAGCGGTTTGGCCATGAAAACGTAGCAGAGAGACAGACATACAGACACACTTTCGCATATATAATACTAGAGGATGCCCGCGACTTCGTCCGCGTGGATTTAGGTTTTTAGAGATCCCGTGGGAACTGTTTGATTTTCCGGGATAAAAAGCTGCCTACGTCAATTACGGGACGCAAGCTACCTCGGTACCAAATTTCATACAAATCGATCAAGCGGATGAGTATTTAGGAATCCCGCGGGAACTATTTGTTTTTCCGGGATAAAAAGTAGCCTATGTCCTTCCCCGGAATGTATCCTAAGTCTGTACAAAATTTCATTAAAATCGGTTCAGCGGTTGAGCCGTGAAAGCGTAGCAGACAGACAGACAGACAGACAGACAGACAGACAGATAGACAGACAGACACACTTTCGCATTTATAATATTAGTATGGATTAAGTATGGATTTAGAAAATATACTACCATTTCTCTCCAAAGCTAATAACGCTCTCTCTAGGTCCTTCCCCGGGATTTATCCCATGTCTGTACCAAATTTCATTAAAATCGGTTCAGTGGTTGGGCCGTAAAAACGTAGCAGACAGACAGACAGACAGACACACTTTCGCACTTATAATATTAGTATGGATTTAGAAAATATACAACCATTTATCTCCAAAGCTAATAACGCTCACTCTAGGTCGTAGGTATCTGAGTTTTCCAAAACATCATTTTCAAATAAATAATTATGAACCTAACTGTTAGTTAACCTTCTTTTCTAGAAGAAAACTAGAAAAGAGCTGATAGCTTTTATACGGCTGAACCAATTTTTTTGGAATATAGCTAAGAACACTCTCGATCAAGCCTTTCAAACAAAAAAACTAAATTAAAATCGGTTCATTCATTTAGGCGCTACGATGCCACAGACAGATACACACGTCAAACTTATAACACCCCTCCTTTTGGGTTGGGGGTTAAAAAGAAGATTCCATCGAATTGAGAACCTCCTCCTTATTTGAAGTCGGTTAAAAATAGGAATTTAAACAATAAGTTAGTTCAATCGTACCGGTACGATATGTCATATTATCATGCATATCGTCGTGGTGTCGTGCACACAGATCTCTTATAATTATTATTTACTAGCTGTGCCCGCGACTTCGTTCGCGTGGAATAGCTCTCAGCGCGCTTTATATAGTCACGGACGCTCAGGCGCGAGGCGTGTAGTACGTACTCTGTACGTTAAAAATGTTTGCCGTGATTCTTTAAATTGACATAACTTTTTTATTTATGAACCGATTGACATGAAATAAACATTAAATGTTAAGTGAAGCTTACTACAATATATTAGTGAAAACCGTATCTAAATTGAATAAGCCGTTTCTGATATTAGCGTGCACAAACACACAGACAAACAGACAAAAAAAATTAATTACAATTTCGGGTTCGGCATCGATATAATAACAACCCCTGCTACTTTTTTTTTATATATTTCCATTGTACAGACACCACTTTTCTACAATTTTATTATATGTACTTATACATAGATTACTTCCACAAGCCGCGGTCTTGACTCGACTCTTGCGCTAGCTGGACCCAGTGGCTGCCTACTTATAGCTTATTTAATGTCATAAATCCACCTTGTGGGGCGTTAGTCAACGCAGTGGTTCAAAAACCAATATTCATCATCATCAGCCTGTGGAAGTCCACTGTTGGACATAGGCCTTCCTTAAAGAGTGCCACCACACCCAGTCTTCAGCCTTCCTCATTCAGTCTATGCTCTTTGTTTCGGGAAGAAAACCATTAAAATTTCAGCTTGTATGAGTACTAAGTACAATATTAAAATATTTTAAGATAGGACAGAAAAACAATTTCATTTACTATATTTCAACGTTTATTAAGAGGAGTAGTTAGTTTGTAGTTTTGAACTTTATTTTTTTATCAAATAACTTATATTATCTTGACCCAAAAATTTGGCTCGCTCCAACCGGAAATGACTCTTAAATTGTGACTTTGCTACGTTGCCGACGGCATTCCCAATAAAATCACTGACATATTTCGAAGATATATACTTCCAGTTCGCATTCGCTAGGTATTGCATCGCTTCACCTGAAATTATAAAGAAAAAATTAAAAAACCTGTCAAGTGCAAGTCGGTCCTCGCTCTTTAGGGTTCCATACATAACTATGAATATAATATTATGGTTAATTTGGGTGTACGAAATATTTCTTCTCTGAGCTAGACACCCGGGCATCGATGCACCCGGGGGAAGCCATGCCTCAAGGCCTGTACCCCCGCTTGGCCGTTCCGGTCAAACGGGGAAGACTCTCACTACTATTTGAATTATTTTTTTAAACCACAAATTAACGGTTTTCAATTTTTTTCCTTTACTTGTGCTATAAGACCTACCTATCTGCAAAATTTCATGATTCTGGATCAACGGAAAGTACCTTATTGGTTTTTCTTGACAGACATGACAGACAGACGGACAGACAACGATTTGATCCTATAAGGGTTCCTTTTTTTGTTTTGAGGTATCTATGGAATGAAAAAAGATAAAATCATAAAACTACAAGTAGGTAGGTACTTTGGGAAGGTATACAACGCAGATTTATTAAGGTGTGTATACTTGCGTAAGTAGGTATATTCGATAATCCTGGAAACGATCGAAGAGATTCTTACCCTCATTTCTGATTCACATTGTCAAGATTAAGGAATTCCGTTTTGCTTGGAACCTATAATATCTACCGCAAAATCAATAGCGACAGACATCATCTAGTCACATTCCCTTACAAAGGTGTGATTGTATCCAAGCGTACATTCTTATTAAGTATGTTTATTTTTGTAATCCACTTACTGAGCCCTGAAAATCCATAATGAAGATTATCTAAGCGGAATTCTGCATTATCCTTAACCTCGTAGCTGAACTTATAATTATCATTTGCTTCTATGTACTCTTCACCATTTGCATCTCTAACAATATTATATGGCGCAAAAATATCTACTACCACGTTTTCTGAAATAAGAAACAAAATTTATCATTACAATTTTCCTTATGAAAAACTCCGTTAGAAGCAGACGCAGTCTAGACAATTCTTCAACCCTTACAGCTGCTGAAGGAAAATTGTAATAATGTTAATTAAGTCAAAAAAATCTCATCTGAGAGCTTCCGTGGCTTGCTGCCTAAATGGTTAAAATTACACAAGAACAATGTATGTATGATTTTTTTTTATTACAGATGGTTTTGTACAGAGGACAAAAATTCATTCGGAGGAAAAATGTGGAGAGAGCAAGAGAGCTGGAGGGACTTATATTTGATACGCTGTAAAACTGTAAAAAATCATACAAAGCTTTCGAAAATGTTTTTTGAAACTTACTAAGGGAGGCCCAGTAATCTCCTTCTCCGTTTACTGGCATGTAGAATAAGGACCCGTCAGATTTATACCGACCAGTGACGTACACATCTGTACTTAATTTCACTTGTAACGTGCTATTATTTGCGTCAGCGCTGCAAAAAAAAAAAATTCATATTACTTAGAAAAACAAAGAATATTAAATGTAAGTAAACTGCTAAAAATTATCACAAATCAAAAAAAAATTTGCAGTCAGCATTCTTTTATCGTATAGGTACTAGTACTTGCAACTAAGGGCTAACGCATACAGACTGAGGAGTCCAGTGGAGACGAATGTTATTGGTAAACGATAAAATACCAGACCGCGTGCCGCCATTGCTAAGGTAAAGAATTTGAGTTGTTACAAGACGTAATAAGCCGAGCCTGGCTTGGTCCCTCTCCTCTTTTTGGTGTTCGTTGCATTTCACAGATCATTTATATTTATCTGCATTATAATACTTCATACTAACCTAAACTCGTCGATATTTAAATTTTTTAGACCATAAATCTTTGTATCCTTGGTTTCAAATAGCAAACCATCATGATCTAACTTGAAATAGTCTACTTCAAATGGGTCAAGTTTCGAAGTATCTAGTCCAGGAATCCTTAGAATATAGCCATCTGCAGGGTTTTCAGCCAACGCTCGCAGACATGGAGTATTCCAAGCAAAACATCTCAGCGGATTTGGCAAGTCTGGAAAAAAATATAATCCATACTAATATTATAAATGCGAATGTGTGTCTGTTTGTCTGTTAGCTTTTCACGGCCCATCCGTTCAACTGATTTCACAAAAAGTACTGAAATAGCTTGCATCCGGGGAACAGGACATTGGCATCGGTACAGACATAGGCTAGTTTTTGCCCCGGAAAATCAAAGAGTTCCCACCCGATTAACAAATTATGACGGGTGCAGATATAGCGTGCATCCCAGGGACGGACGAAAGCTACTTTTTATCCCGGAAAATCTCTGACTTTCCTCAAAAAATCTAAATCCACACGGGTGAAGCTGCAGGCATCATTTAACATAATATCGTTCTTGACATTGATGAAAACCACTAAAAGGTAAAACGAACACTTTCTGTTGAACATCTTACTTGATGAATAAATATAGGTTATTTGTAGACTTATTAGCAGGATCAAAATAAACTTCATGATTCCTTCTTTTTTCTTGTAGGTATCTAAGTACTTGTATGTTGTACTATACTGATATTTTGTAGGATACTGACATTTTTTAAAATTTTCAGTCTTTAAATAGTATTGCGCTTTTAAATTTTTTTGAAAGCTTGTTTTCAACAAGCTGTTTTAAACAGGAATTTTTCAAAATACCTAAATATTATTATGATGCTGATGACCGGTATAATCAATGCCATTATGTCGATCAATGGCCTTCCTTACTCAGGTATGGGCACCCAGTCACTAGTCAGGTTTTTCAACATTCGCATTGGAATTCATAGTAAAGATAGGGTTTGTTTTGGGACCGTCAAAACGTGTAGATTTAGAAAATGTTATTTATAATTTTTTCGTTTAACTATATAGACTAGATACATTGTTGAAGTACAGATCGAAACTCCTCAATCCTAATGCCAAAGGGTACCTACTGTACTCTTACCCCTTTAGGGGTTTAGGAAATGTCGTTTCTGTTGTAATAAAAACTTACACTGAAAAGCTTAAAATAAAAATTATTTTCGAAAACCCGACTTTAGACACCACATAAAACTATTTTTTATTTTTGTTTTTAGCTTTCGTCGTTTATGTTTTTGAAAAGAAGTTTTATACTCGTCTTCATACTATTGTGCAATATCATTTTTAAATTCCCGCCCATGCACCTAACTCAAGGTTGGATGCGGCTCGAATCTATCTACGAGTATGTTTCTCTTTAAAAAGAAACTATCCCTAAAAAGTATGAGAAACTATAGCTATTCCATACTATACTAGACTGAACTGCATTTTTTTTTCGCTTTGCTCGAAAATGATCGGCTTGAAGCATGCTTAAAGCTTGTATTGGCATGGCCACTAAGAGAAAAGTCGACATGTCCATAGCTGGACATAGGTCTCTTATTGTAGCGACTTCCACACACCACGGTCGTGCACCGCCTGAATCCAGTAGCTCCCTGGCATATCTACATATCAACACCTTGGGATATCTATCGGTTTTTCGAACTATGCCTTGCCCATTGCCAGTTCAGCGTTGTAACCCGTTGAGCTACATCGGTTACTCTGTTTCTTCTACGGATTTCCTCATTTCTGATTTGATCACGTAGGGAAACTGCGAGCATTGTTCTCCCCAGTGTCTACTGGGTGACCCTGAGCTTTCCTCAGTCAATAGTTAGCGACTATGTCTCGGATCCATATTATAATTTCATCACTGGCAACACGCATAATTATTACACACACACGTTCAGTGTATCGTCCTGACAAGGACTAATATCCTCTTCCTCTATCAAGTATCAGCTTCATATCATATTGGATTCGGTAGATCGTCGCACTAGAAGACTCGGCGACGAAACGCTAGTCAATTCAAAACTGCAAAGTTCAGCGCAAAGCAATAAAAACATAAACAAAGTTGGATTTCGGGGAGTGTGCCAATAATTTTTTGACCTAGTCCTACCTTTCTCCCATCGCGATCGGACCGAAGGGCATCGTCAAGGTCGCACTATTACGAACATGTACGAAGTGGTTACTTCCTCATTCCTAATTTAAACCTAAGCTATGGAATTAACGCTCTTCCGGTATCCGTTTTTACAGTTTTCTCTATTTTCCATGGGAGACGCAGAAAATTTGCATTTTATTATGAAACGAACATTCATCGTCGTCGTGGTGTCGTCTTCAACCAATAGGTAGACGTCTTCTGCTGTACATCTCTTATATCTAACTAGATGATACCCGCGACTTCGTCCGGAGCGGAGAACTCCGCTTTCCGGGATAAAAAGTTGCTTAGACGCGAGGTGCCTCTGTACCAAAGTTCATATGAATCGGTTAAACAGATCACATCGAAACACTTCAATTTTTTGAAATAAAAAGTAGCTTATGTCCATCCCCGGGATGAAAGCTAACTCAGCTTTCTAACTAATCAAAATCAGTTAAACTGTTGGGCCGTGAAAAGCTAGCAGACAGACAGACAGACACACTTTCGCATTTATGACATTAATATGGAAGTATGGATATGGATGACTTCCGCAATCCGCGGTCTTGACTCTTGCGCTACCTGTACCCAGTGGCTGCCTATAACTTGTTTAATCTCGTATGGCCACCTACTTAGTGGGGCGTCAGTCAACACTGTGGTTTCCAAAACCAATATTGGCGCACCTAGCTAAATTATGATTGGGTTAACTTTTCATATATTTTTTTTACATAAATCTATTTAGTGACATGCCAGGAGTATCTCATTCTATCGATATTAACAAATTTTATCCCTGTACCTAGAAAATTATTTAATCCTTATATGGAACTGTAAATGTGTACCCATTTACTTAATAGGTATGTAAATCAAAATATTAGTTTTATCAATAGTTTTCCCCTCCAATTTTAATACCTAATTTTAAATCAAGAGTGAAGAGGCATTTTTTAGGCAAGCGCTCCATCTTAGGCTGCATCATCACTTACCAGCAGGTGTGATTGTAGGCAAGCGCTAGTCTAAGAAGAACAAGCTCACTACTGAGCATAGGTCTCCTGTCAGAATGAGGAGGGATGAGGCCATAGTCCTCAACGCTGGCCAAGTACGGATCGCAGACTTTACACACCTTGGAGAACTCTGAGGCATGAAGCTTTCCTCGCGATGTTTAACTTCACCCGCTAAAGAACTTACCTAACTGATATTTAATGCTTAAAAAGAACATAACTTTGAAAAGTTAGAGGTGCGTGCCCGGGTCGAATCTCGGACCTCCAAATAGGAGACCGACGTTTTGACCATGGCTATCACCGCTTGTTTTACACACACACTACAGACCTACACACTGTAAAAATTGTGCGAGTCGGACTTACACACGAAGGGTTCTGTACCATCGTCCTACGCACCTAACACTTTTATGTAGAACACTGCAATTTAATGTGATTTAGTAAATTAATTTTTTCGTGAACACATTTTAATTCTTTTTTTGTGATGTAATCACAAATTCATGGTTTTTCTAATTTCTTTAATTGTGCTATAAAACCTACCTACTTGCCAAATGTTTCTAGGTCAACGGAAAGTACCCTATATATTTTCTTGACAGACACGACAGACGGACTGACGGATAGACAGACGAACAGACAGAAAACAAAGCTAGCATAGCATAAGGGTTCCTTTTTCCTTTTGAGGTACAGGACTCTAAAAATATACAAAATATTTTTATGTTCCTACTTGTCGTGTAAACATAATTCCACCATAAACATTAATTTCATGTTTTGGTTGCCAAGACTCACACGCTTTCACTGTTAAAAAGTTATATGATCTCTAGTAGAGCCAAGCTCTACTAGAGACCTGTCTCTAGACCTTAGACTATATACTTTATATAGCTCTTTTAAGTGACTATATCACATTTATAACAATAACACTGAACTCAAGCTAAACTTTGAAATTACTTACGTGATCCATAAACAAAACATATCTGCATTAACACTAACAAAGAATAAGTTACGGGCTTCATGGAGATTTTGATGACAAAGTCTAATGGCTGTAGGTATACTTTAAATTACCAAGTATTAGATTAACTTCTTCTTTTATATAAGCAACCAGAAACTCTAATAAACCTGTCTCACAAGGAACCTTTCTCTATAAATTTAGGTACTTACAAAAGGTTAAGTAATGCCTAAAATCAATTGAAAAAAAAAAACACAAACGATGAATTATGCATTTAATTACACATACCTAATACAGCACCTTTTTTCATCTCATGAATCTAAACTGATTAGACAGGTACCCTAAAAAGCATTTTTATAATCTCAATCATAAGATGTTATAGGAAGTCTGTACGAAGTTTAGCTAGAACTTCTACATCCTATTGCGTGCTAATATTACTAATACAATCTTTTCACTATCGGTTTTACCATGCAAAAAAAAACTTGCATTAATTACTACACTACACAAAAGATTCAGAATAATAAGTTTCAGTAAGTATGTATTCAATGTACTGTAAACAATGTATGTAATGTAAACAATTTAGTAAATTTTGTAGTTTACATTGCTTATGTAAAATATTTGCAAGTGTAGTGACACTAAAATAAATTGTAAAATCTATGCTAACCTACATTTGAGCAAAAAAAAGATTATGATTATGATTATACTAATATTATAAAGAGTCAAAGTTTGTAAGTTTGTTTGTAGAGGGTAATCTCTGGAACTACTTAACCGATTTTGAAAATTCTTTCACCAGTAGAAAGCTACATGAGAGAGAGTAGGGATCTCTAATTTTATTTTCGAAAAAATTTGAGATCCCTAGGGAATTGTAATAAGCTACCCGTGCGAAGCCGGGGCGGGTCGATAATGTATAATAAGGCCGTCAAGGTAATGAAGAAAAGTAAAAATAATACCATTATATTTTATTGAATATCATAATATGACACAGATACATAGAATTTAAAAGAAGGACATGAAAAGACTTAGTGTTATTATGAAATTAAAGCGAACGAGAATAACTATATACAATTTTGTTCCAGCAGTAAGGTTTAGGTAGGTAAGTATCGCTGTCCCTGGATTTAAATCCTAATAATAATAATCCTAATAGTAAGCCTCGATAGCTCAACGGTTGAGGAGCGGACTGAATTCCGAAAGGTCGGCGGTTCAAACCCGTTGCACTTTTGTCGTAACCACTCCTGGCACAAGCTTTACGCTTAATTGGAGGGGAAAGGGGAGTATTAGTCATGATTAGCATGGTTAGTATTCTTTATTAAAAAAAATCCCGAGGATGCCCAAGAAAGCGCTGGCTGAAGGACATCGTGAAGCCTTGAAACACCTACTGCGTAAGTCGGATGCTCAAGACTGGCCAAAGTGGGCAGCCAAATGTAGGAAAGCAGACCCCACTTAAGTGAGAAAACGCTAAGTCAAAGAAGAAGAAGTTATTGGTAGGTAGATACATTTTTCCCAAATGTTTTTTTTAGTATTCCACCAAAGACTTAAGAGGTATCAAACGAAAATAATTCTTATATGCCTTTGCCATGTTATCGATGAGATTCGATATGACACTTCTACCATATAGCGTCGTTACAAATTTCCAATGTTGATTGAGAAGGGTGTGCATCAGTTCACCTGAAATCATGTTAAAGGATGTTATTACAAATTTTTATTACTTTTTAAATGGTTACCTAATGAAATAGTACGTCCTAATTTATCTAAATAAAATTGAGGTGACTACATAATGTTATTAATGGACGGCAATGAATTTGGATGCAGTCTATTACCTTCTGATCACATACATACATCATGTCTTTCTTGAAAACTTTCAGGTATGCAGATTTCCTTACGATGTTTTCCTTCACTTCCTTTCGGGTGTGCGGATGTGCCAAGCGTCGCCTGCCATACCCCAATTGCCATCTCAACCTGTCGCATACTTATAATTTACTTACTCCGCTCTATGTCTCCGTTATAAAGGTTGTCAAAACGAAATTGTCCGTTATCTTTAATATTGTATCGGAAATTGTAATTCGATGCCTCTATAAATTCTACACCATTTGCACTTTTCAAGATGTCGTATGGTATAAATAATTCTACTTCCAGGTTCTCTGAAATAAAAATAGGCGTTTATTAAAGACATATTATTTTTGCAACCCCATTATGCCTACTGATATGATATTTGGTGTTAGGTAAAAACAGCTCTGGAGGGGATGTGTCTATGCATACGTTGACTGACGAACCAATCGCGCGGCGGAAGAGACACCCTTATTATCGTGCCTTAATTTTATTCTTACCACCAACGACTCAATAGATCATTATCAGAGGAATCAGTTACAAGGTATTTTTAAATAAATCCTTTCCCATTTTAGGTATTAAAACCTTAGACAATTCGACTCTTGTTTTGATTATTCTTTGCAAGACGTAAGTCTTTACAAAAAATTAAGCACCTACCCTTGTTTTTACAAAACAATTATTCTGGGAAAAAAGTCATGTCAAAAATACAAACTTACTCAATGACGCCCAGTATTCACCCTCCCCGTTTATCGGTTGAAAAAACACTGATCCGTTAGCTTTATATAAACCAGTATAAAGGAGGTCTGTACGAAATACTACATGAGCCAGGCTCAGATTTGAGAATGACCTGAAAAAAATAAGCGATTTTAATAAACACCATTTTAATAACACGCTTTCATTTATTTATAACGATTATTACTTGAGGAGTTCCTATAATCACCTTCCGGTTCCATCATGAGACTCTGGACATCATCTAGGTCTACATTACTTATCAGAAAAATGTAACGAGCCCAAACACGATAGTTATGATGAATAGGTACTTGAGGATTTCTCCACCATGAGAGTGTCTCCGTGGTCAATCAAATACGTCTTCAAACAGCTCAATCAGTTGGGAGGAACTGGTCTATATAATTCGGTTGCAAGATTTTACTACGCGGCAGGTTTAAATAAAAGCTTCACGCACAACAGACGGAAACGTTTAAGTGCGGAAACCAGCCCAGAGAGAAGAAGAAGAAAAGCTTGTAAAAGTGAAAACTAAAATGGACAGATTTCAAAATTTAAACAGATAGACCGTGTGTATTTTATTTATAAATACAAACCTCAACTCGTCTATAATCAAGTTTCTTAGCCCGTGGACTGTCGTGTTTTTGATTTCAAACAACAAATCATCTTGTTCTATCCGAATATAGTCTGTTTCCAATGGATCTAGTCCCACAGCCGCCAGTCCAGGAATGCTCGGAATATACCCAGAGCCAATGTTTTGAGCTAATGCAGTCACGCACGTAGTATCCCAAATAAAACAACGAAACGGACTTGTCAGAACTGTTGAAGATGAAATTATATAAATAATAATACGGTCACAGTTCACGACAGTTTATGGAACTTGTGAGAGTAAACTAGAGAGAGGGAACTCTCGTCACACTCTTGTCAGAGAGAACTAGAGTGAGGTAACTGAATCGACAATGTGTCTAATATTAGGCAATGGGTGACGTGAAATCAAAGAAAAATAAGCGATTCATAGGCTACCTAGCGCCAAATGTAGGAACATTTAAAACCTGCCAGTGACATCGTAGCCTCGCGTAAACTGTGCTCTCGGTTTGTTCCTGAATCGACGATATGTCAAATGTTAGGCTGTGACGTGAAAGTAAAGAAAAAAATAGGGCTACCTTACATAATTATACCAAGTGATGTAAACATTGGGAGTGATGGGACGAGGTATTGTTAGGATGTATCTATGACTATAATAATTACGGTTGCTAATTATAAGAACCTTATAAGGAAGCTCAGAGTAACTCAGCGAGCGATGGAGAAGCTATGAATATAATAGAATTCAATATATTTTTATTCAACTAAACTTTCACAAGCGCTTTTGAATCGTCAAAATAATTTGCCACTATGTATGGGAGCTTATATACTTGGAGTTACTCTACGTGATAGAATCATAAATGAGGAAATCCGTCGGAGAACCAGAGTAACCGACACAGCTCAGCGGTTGGCGAAGCTGAAGTGGCAATGGGAAGAGCACATAGTTCGAAAAACCTATAGACATTGGGGTCCCAAGGTGCTGGAATGGTGCCCTTGCACCGGAAACCGCAGCATTGGAAGCCCCGCATGAGGCAAGTCGCAGGGAACCACTGGATATAAGCAGCGCCCCACCATAGCGTGTGGAAGTCCCTACAAGAGACCTACGTCTAGCTTGTTGGTTGATGATGATCATAATAATATAATCTACTAGCTGATACCCACGACTTCGTCCGCGTGGATGTAGGTTTTTTAAAATTCCCGTGGGAACTTTTTGATTTTCCGAGATAAAAAGTAGCCTATGTGCTAATCCAGGGTATAATCTATTGCCATTCTAAATTTCAGCCCAATCCGTCCAGTAGTTTTCGCGTGAAGGAGTAACAAACATACACACACCCACACACACACACACACATACAAACTTTCTCCTTTATAATATTAGTGTGATGACTATATATAACAAATAAAAACATATTCTCATTTGATGTACTTACACTGACTTGTGGGGTAAATGTATGCTATCTGTAGACCAATTAGCAGCAGCAATGCTATGTGCCTCATGATTGCTTTTAATCGTGAATATTTTTATGCAGTGGTATTTGGAGACTGCTGAACTTTATAATTTTACGTTCTATATATACTTAGTTGGAATTTAATATTTATAACATTTACCAAGTTTTCAAGTTCGAAAAACTGGCAAATAAAACAATTCTTAATTAATCGCAAGTTTTATAATGACAGGAATAAAACTAAGTGCTTATTAAGTTAATCTTATAATCTGAACCAGTATAATATTTATAGAATTAAGTAAGTGATAAATACCTACTCGTATGATACAATAGCGCTGAAATTCATAACATTTTAAAACTATCGAAATTATTCTAACTTTTGTAGAAAAGTTCTTATTTTTTTAATTCAAAAAATATTAATTTATGAACTACATAAAAATGTGAGCCATTCAAAAATTCAAAATTCAAAATGTTTTTATTCAATTAAACTTTTACAAGTGCTTTTGAATCGTCAAAAAAATCTAGACCACTGGTTCGGAATAATGCCGTTCCTACCGAGAAGAACCAGCAAGAAACTCGGCGGTTGCTCTTTTCAAGTACATATTCAATTTACAATAATATGCCATTCATTGCCATATGTTCGATCATGGAACAATTTTATTTTTATTTTATCTTGTGTTTATTGAGTTAAATACCCGCCATTCGTCCGCGTAGGTTTGTGTTTCTTAACAATCCGGTGGGAACTCTAGAATTATAAAAAAAATAGCCTAAATCCGTCTCCGAGATGCAAGCTATCTCTGCACTTACTAAACAGATGATACCTATCCGTGACTCTTTCGGCGTGGATTTAGTTTTTTTAAATCCTGTGGGAACTCTTTGATTTTCCGGGATAAAATAGCCTATGGTCCCTGTTTTGTATTTTTTTAAAGAAGATTTGCCATGTTTATCATGATTAATAATACGATAGTAGGTAAGTATGACAATAGTTTACCAGGTGGGGTTTGACCCGCCAACCTTTCGGATTTCAGTCCGCACCTTTAATTAACCGTTGAGCTATTGAGGCTATAGATTAGATTTAGTTGTAGGAAATGAAGAATTGTATGCTAATAGTTGAGAGTATGATGTAAAATGATTCGTGGTGGTGCCTGGCCTGTCTATATATCGAAAGCACCGAAAAGAACCAAATTTCTAGGTCTAAGACCTAAACCTGCGTATCATATACGCGGGATGCGTCCATGATGCGAATCTGTGCGTGTACACCTACGCAACTGCAGTGGTAGTCGCGTGTGCATAGCGCCATAGGTGATCGCCTCGCGGTTGACGTTCCCGCTTAGTAGTGGGTTTGGTCGCGCAGGTGTGGATGATTCTTTTAGATTTTGCATTTGTAAGTGTTCTGTTTATCATAAAGCCATTGGAAATTTTCAGGAAAAGTATAAATTATTCTGATTTTCCACCCAACCGAAGCTAGGATAGTTTAGATAGTAAGATATATTTTATTACTTTCAAAGGATATAAATTAAACAAACATTGTTTGTTTTAAGTTTATTGCAGTAAAAAAAAAGATAATAAACAGTAATGCTATGAGCCTATGACTAATAAAACTACCTACCACAGAACAGGAAATCAGCTTATCCATTACCTACCTTATCTTTAATAAAGAATTTATTGATTTAATTTTTAATTGCTCAGTAAGTACCGCAAAGTATAATTAAACTCACGGATGACGCTTCCAAAATCAATGCTACTCACGACACTGCTTCAGGGCCGTTTTAGGTTGAAAAAGTGGGGAGCATCCTAGATTGCCTCTTAACAGCTCGTTCACACAGGCAGCGTAAGCGTAGACGTAGCGCGTACCATTGCGTTGTAATGTATAGAACTGTATGAGACATGGCATACCGCTTGCATGGCGATAACGTGCGCGTAAACGTAATGCGTGCAGTTATACTGTCTACGGATTCACGTGCGTCACTACGCGCGTGTCACGTGTGAATCGGCCTTTAACATGTCGTGTGTAGGGTCATTCCATGTCGTTTCCTACGAGCAGATCGCCTCCTAAATCGGCCGAAAGAAGCAGATATACATTCGATATAAGCGGCAGACCCATGTGTAGGGACCACCCTAGATTGCTCCAACATAGCTGCCATTTTATTATCTTCTATATTATTATCTATAGTAATACTTACTTTACAATAACGCCAGATAATAAAATAAAAACAACACCTAGGTAGGTAAGCAAGCTTTATTTTTATGCATATAAAAATACATTTGCGTTAAACGTTAATTATTATAATTTACTCTCATTCCAATGCAATTGCGTCAGCAGATATAATTATTATTACATAGGTACCTCATTTCTTACATAAATTTTTCAAAATTATCATACTCGCGAAAAATTCATAAAACTGTTGTCCGTTTTTGGTAGAAAAGATTTGCACAAAAAATGTTTAATATTTATAAATTTTTATTTAAATAAGTGGCAAGAACTTATATTGAAATTGACAATCTTTACTTGAAAGGGTCCAGTTAGCTCTAGTATCGACTAATTTGTGAGTTATAGTCGATACTAGAGCTAATTTCTTAAACTGGACTTCTTAATCAAGTAAAGATTTTTATATTTACATATACCTGTGAGGATGATACTGCTAAATTAAAGTGCCATAAGCCTACTTTGTCGTATTAGTTTACAAATTGCGAAAAACCAAATTTTTGAATTTCGCGGGCAGACCCGTCGCTTGCCCCTTAGGAGGGCAGATTATGCCTCGCCAATGCTTAAAATTTTAGTCTGAAATGGACATTAAAAAACCATATTTTTTCATCAATGCATCATATTTATTTTAATACAAAGCCAACTCATCCAAGGGATGTGAACGCATGAAAATTTTAACCGCTTCAAAGATTTTGCTGGTGATTTTTGTTTGGAAAGATTTCCCAAAGTTAGCCTTCATTATCATCCAACTTTCACTAACTATTTGATGAAAGACTTCACCTGAAATAATTAAGATGAAATAAATACCCAATTAAAAGCATAAAACATAATATATACCTACTTATATGTAAATTTTTAGTACCTAGGTAAATTAGTAAGTAGGTATACCTAGTTTCAGAATCATTTTAACTGAGTTTTTAATATGATAAGTGAAAAGGTCACGTTACACTTTAGAGGTGATAAGTAGGTAGATGATAGCCCCTTTTTTGTATTATTGTTATTTTTAAACATTATAATTGATATTATGTACAGTAAAAGCAATACAAGTAGGTAGACTTAGATTAAAAATCCAGTGGTAGATAACTGGATAGTCAAATGCAACTTCAGATAGGACTGCTTGTTTGGGATCACCGTAATAACTTACTCTTTTTCTTGTCACCGTTGTATAGATTATCAAAGTAAGCTTCAATACCATCGATTGTTTCATATCCGTAATAATACTTTTTTAAATCCATAATGTCTTTTCCATGGTCATCTTTTACAATATCAAACATGAATAAAATCTCCATTATCATATTCTCTGAAACATTGTAACTCAGTATAGATAATATTTCCCGCACAGTTGGCTAATTTCTAACAGAGATTGGCCGCCGTGGCCTAAATTCGATCGGGAAGACATCATTATTATTACCTATGTAAATACCACGTTGCTGTGATGGCCTAGTGGTTAGAACGTCCGCCTCCTAATCGGAGGTCGGGGGTTCGATCCCGGGCACGCACCACTAACATTTCAGTTATGTGCGTTTTAAGCAATTAAATATCACTTGCTTTAACGGTGAAGGAAAACATCGTGAGGAAACCTGCATGCCTGGGAGTTCTCCATGTTCTCAAAGGTGTGTGAAGTCTGCCAATCCGCATTGGGCCAGCGTGGTAGACTATGGCCTAACCCTTCTCATTCTGAGAGGAGACCCGTACTCAGTAGTGGGGCGGAAATGGGTTGATCATCATGAAATATGAAATACCACGTTAGGACGTCCACTAGCAAGAAAACTTGCTAAAGTTAGCTCTGGTAAATCAGTTGTAATAGGTATGTAAACACACACGCAAAATTGCGGAAGTTAGGTGCGTTTCAATGTGAAACTTGTAAAATAGACACTGACAGCTGACTTCTCCAAGGCTTTTGGTTGTAAACGCTTATTTCACCTTATTGCTCAACCAATAAGTCATACAAAAAGCGGACTTCAACCTCGAAAACCTTATAGTATCCCAGTCACCATTATAGTAAAAGGCTATTGACACTAAGCATTGGATGATATTATATCGGATAACGTGAACAACGTACAATATTATTATTATATTTCATTATTACTGGTATACTTTTCTCTCACGCCCGTTTGCAAAACTAGCTGATACCCGCGACTTCGTTCGCGTGGATGTAGGTTTTTTAAAATTCCCGTGGGAACTCTTTGATTTTCCGGGATAAAAAGTAGCCTATGTGCTAATCCAGGGTATAATCTATCTCCATTTTAAATTTCAGCCCAATCCGTCCAGTATTTTTTGCGTGAAGGAGTAACAAACATACACACACACACACACACATACAAACTTTCTCCTTTATAATATTAGTGTGACCTTTATAATATTAGTGTGATAACAAAAGCCAAAAAGGTAATATTTAATACACTTACATACATAAAATTAAATAAACTTACTTTCACGTTACATAAATACATAGTGGCACCGGGCGGAGGATTACACCCCGGCAGGGGAGACTAAACTTCCGGGGGTCAGGGTGACAGGTTGAGAAATCGGCGGACTATCCTAGCCGAGTCTTATCTAGCAAGACCGTTTTTTGCATCCTGGCTGCGAGCGACAACCATGGAACCTCAATCGCCTCAGATGGTGAGTGAGGCTGATTGGGATCAACCCATTCGCAGAAATGACGATTGGAATGGTTTCTGTGGACTCTACATGCCACATGTCGGAAACCTCATGAGCCAGATGCATTTTTTCTCTCTTGATCTGGTTCTCGTCATATGGAACTTTTAAATTTAACAACATAACATAAATATACAATGAAAAAGTTAACATTGAATTTAAGGTAATTGCTATTTGACAAATCGCAAAAATGCTGTACTTTGAAGTAAATTGTTTATTTTTCTAAAGCATTAACAGCTATTAAATACATGCAATTAAAAACTTCAGTTTGTGAAGATTATAAGGGCCTTTTTTAATTTAGTATACATTATCCCAATAATAAAAAAAAACCAAGTTGAAAACATTGCTGTTCGCAACTTGTTCTGTAAAAGTTTTCTTTAACATCTTGATACTTTGAAGCCAACCTCCAGAAAATGATATGTTTAGGTTTAGCAATCAATTTTAACTGTTAGTTTTATACTAAATGTTTTTCGTTTCTTAAATAATCTAAAACTAACCAAAAAACTTCCTGTGCTATTTATTTTCTTGCAGGCGCTCTATGGAATTCAGTGTCCACTGGACTGTCATGGCGGAAGGACTGTGCGCGTCATTTCGTCGCAAAATATTATTTAAAATGAATATAAGCTTATTATTTTTGAATGAAAGTTGTGTTTATAATCGTTGAAAAATAAAATAGGGATTTTTTCATTTCTAAATGAAGCCTGCTTATATACTAAATTTTATTCTAAAGTTACGGTTTTACCAGGTAAATACTCGGAGGTTGTCATAGATTATGATGACAGATAGTAAGTGTTCTAAATAGGTATTATACCTATGTTAGGAGATAGCGCGCCTCGTTCCGGGTGCCGTGTTCCGAAATGGATTTCGTAGTAGTGCAAGTTTGGTGCAAGCCCCACATGACGGAGGGGTATGCGTCAGGCATTTCCTGTGTACAAAAAAAAGACCTATATTTCGGATCCATATTTCATCACTGACAATATGCACTATTCAAAGACTGTTCTTCAAGCATTGAGGAATTTTGGACAGAGACATCTCGAAGGTTCCCGAAGGCTGCCTGAGTTAGATTTGTCGGCTAGCTAGCTTTTTTCGAAATTGGACTTACTTAGCTGGATTGTGTGTTAGAGATTTCTTATGAGATATTATATGTACATAATATAACCATCATAAGGAAGCTCAGATTCATGCTGCGGGCAATGGGGAGAGCCTAAAGGTTGGAACGCCATTTCGGCGGCCGTGTTTCCTGCCATATATACCATAGATACCTGCAAGCCAAGAGTGAATAGGCATCTTCCAGGTAAGCGTGCTCCAACTTGGACCTCATCATTGCTTTCTTTAAAGCATGATTGTCGTCAAGCGCAAGCGCAAAGATTCAGGCGGCGCAAACCCGTAGCATGTGGAAGACCCTATTAAAGACCTATGTTCACTGTGGACGTCTGTCGGTTGATGTTGATGATTATGTCTTTAGTGCAAGTAGTTCAGTAGTTTCAGAGTTTATCGATAACAAACAAACAAACCTTTCCTCTTCATAATATATGTACTTAGTAGCGCAAACTTGGAAAAAATCTCGTGGAAACTCTTTGATTTTCCGAGATAAATGTCATTTTACCTGGCAGCCCTAATCAATTTTATCACTGATAATAATAACTAATTCATAACCGTTAAAACTAAGAGTCAAAATCTCGTTTTTCTAGTCGAGTTCCGTAGGCTCTTTGAACCCACCGCATTATTATCCCAAGAAAACCTACCATTAGATGTAGGAATAATGGAAAGAGGTCACAACCCTCAGCAATAAAGAATACGATGCGGAGAGAGATGTCACTCTCAAGGTCTTTAAATGTATCCATGCAAAAAACCACGTCGACTGGTTGCTCCGTTGCAGCGTGATTGAATATTAAACCAACAAACACACTTTCGCATTTGAAATATGGCCAGTGATTATAAGAAACAGTTTAAATCTCTCTCTGCTCTCCGAGAGACGTTAGGCAAAGTGAACACGAATTATGACACTTCTGTGTTCTTATACAAGCTTAGGTCTCTCAATTTTGTCAATTAATGTCAAATTTCTTTCTCAGATCAAAACCTAGTAAGTGGTTTAAATTCAAGAGAAGTTTAGGCCGTAGTCTTCAACAAGAAACTCGGCGGTTGCTCTTTTCAAAGATTTGATATACAATATTAAATTGCTTAAAACGCACATAACTGAAAAGTTAGTAGTGCGTGATTCCAGGATCGAACCCCCGACCTTCGATTAGGAGGCGGACGTTCTAACCACTAGGCTATGACAGTTTTTAAATTAAAGGGGTTTAAATATTTTAGTGTGAAGACTGGCCTACACATTTATTCATTAGATGTGCATCACTTTCTTTTTTAGGGTTCCGTACCTCAAAATGAAAAACGGAGCTCTTAAAGGATCACTTCGTTGTCTGTCCATTTGTCCGTCCGTCCGTCAAGAAAACCTATACAGTACTTCCCGTTGATCTAGAATCACGAAATTTGTTCTCGGATTTATTCCTTTACTTGGGCTATGAGAGTTGAGACCTATCTACCTGCCCATAATTCTAGGTTAACGGGAAATACCCTATCGGTTTTCTTGACAGACACGACAGACGGACAGACGGACAGAAAGACAGACAACAAAGTGATCCTATAAGGGTCCCGTGTTTCCTTTTGAGATATGGAACCTTAAAAACATTATGTAAGTATGCAAAGTATTTCCCTTGCAAGCCATATTTAACAGTTGACATGTAGAGGTCATTGACTTTTCCTATCTTACTTTTAAGTTTTAATGCATCATTAAGTATTTACTGTTTTGACATGGTATTTAGATAATGGGTGATATTTATTTTATTTTATCTAATTCCTTTGAAAAACTTAGTAAGGCGCATTAATCTATAAAAAACCTAGCCAGTTCATAGACTTACTATGTTTTAAAATGGTCAAAGCGACTTACTAGCTTTTAATTTTACTTTAATGTGGGTGTCCTTACAATACAACGGGACATACTATGAAAGTTAGGCTTATGACATAAAACGATTTTCGGAAAAATGACATTTACTTTGTTTTGATATGGGGCGGTCGATATAATTAGGTACTAGGGTAAAGGCTCAAGTAAATGAACAGATTGGACGTTTTTACATGTATTAAGAGCTGGAATAAAAAACCGGCTGATATACCTTTTTTAAATATTTTCTTACAAATTCTTACACTTTTTTCAATTTCAATTTCAAAACCGTGTTCCGTTCAAACCGTTCAAAAGTGCGTGTGCGTGCGTCCATGTGTGTGTGTGAGTGTGTGTGAGTATATACTTGTCTGTATGTTTGTACGAGTGTTTGTTAGTGTGGTATTGCGTTGTATAACCACATGTGTAGCGAACAGAGTCAAAGCTTCATACAAGCGCGCTACGATAGGTACACTACTACAAGCTTGAGGCGCGTGTGTGCGTGAGCACAGGCGCTACGTCGCGTACGGAGAGAAATCGGTTTATATCGGCTCGGCCTGTGCTCAAGCTCAGGGGCTGCAGTACACGTCGCGCGTCGTGTTTTCATTTAATTTAATGTTAATGATAATAATTTAAATAGTGTTTAAAATCTATTTTCTTGAACTGTCATAGATTTTGTTCAAAATCAATATCTGAGGATCCCTAGGATCACAAAACAGGATATTGTTACCAAATTTAAAAAAATCGACGCCATTTTGAAATTCTTTGTTAATTGACCGATTTCGTTCAAAATCGATATTTAGAGCTCCCTGGGATCACAAAATAAGAAACTGTTACCAAAATTTAAAAAAGTCGACGCCATTTTGAAATTCTTTGTAAATTGACCGATTTCGTTCAAAATCGATATTTAGAGCTCCCTGGGATCACGAAATAAGAAACTGTTACCAAAATTTAAAAAAGTCGACGCCATTTTGAAATTCTTTGTTAATTGACCGATTTCGTTCAAAATCGATATTTAGAGCTCCCTGGGATCACGAAATAAGAAACTGTTACCAAAATTTAAAAAAGTCGACGCCATTTTGAAATTCTTTGTAAATTGACCGATTTCGTTCAAAATCGATATTTAGAGCTCCCTGGGATCACGAAATAAGAAACTGTTACCAAAATTTAAAAAAGTCGACGCCATTTTGAAATTCTTTGTTAATTGACCGATTTCGTTCAAAATCGATATTTAGAGCTCCCTGGGATCACGAAATAAGAAACTGTTACCAAAATTTAAAAAAGTCGACGCCATTTTGAAATTCTTTGTTAATTGACCGATTTCGTTCAAAATCGATATTTAGAGCTCCCTGGGATCACGAAATAAGAAACTGTTACCAAAATTTAAAAAAGTCGACGCCATTTTGAAATTCTTTGTTAATTGACCGATTTCGTTCAAAATCGATATTTAGAGCTCCCTGCGATCACAAAATAAGAAACTGTTACCAAAATTTAAAAAAGTCGACGCCATTTTGAAATTCTTTGTTAATTGACCGATTTCGTTCAAAATCGATATTTAGAGCTCCCTGGGATCACAAAATAAGAAACTGTTATCAAAATTTTAAAAAGTCGACGCCATTTTGAAATTCTTTGTTAATTGACCGATTTCGTTCAAAATCGATATTTAGAGCTCCCTGCGATCACAAAATAAGAAACTGTTACCAAAATTTAAAAAAGTCGACGCCATTTTGAAATTCTTTGTTAATTGACCGATTTCGTTCAAAATCGATATTTAGAGCTCCCTGGGATCACAAAATAAGAAACTGTTACCAAAATTTAAAAAAGTCGACGCCATTTTGAAATTCTTTGTTAATTGACCGATTTTGTTCAAAATCGATATTTAGAGCTCCCTGGGATCACAAAATAGGAACCTGTAACCAAAATTTAAAAAAGTTGGCACCATTTATAATTCTTTCTAAATTGACTGATTTCGTTCAAAATCGATATTTAGATCTATCGATCGATATTTAAAGATCGATATTTAAACTAGGCAATCACAACAAAAACAAACTTTACCATCTTGTTGAACAAATAACTATTGTTAATTAAATTGTATCCTCCAGTGCCAGCCCTACCAAAATAGTTATAAATTTTGCTCGCTTCTTAGAAGCTTTGCCTCTGTTTGCTACTCTATGGTATAACACCATGTTAGTAAATCTTAGTATATTTTTAACCGACTTTAAAAAAAGGAAGAGGTTCTGAATTCGTTGGTATCTTTTTTTTTATGTATGTTCCCCGATTACTCAAAGACGCCTGGACCGATTTGGATTTTTGTTTTGTTTGATAGGGTATACTTTGCAAGTGGTCCCATATAAATTTGGTAAAGATCTGATGAATATCTTTGAAGATGGAGAACAGAACTCCTCAATGGATAAGAGCAAATTCAATTTTTTTTTTAATGTATGTTCACCGATTGCTCAAAGACGCCTGGACCGATCTGGATTTTTTTTTTTTTGAAAAGCTAGGTATACTTTGCAGGTGGTCCCATATAAATTTGATGAAGTTCTGATGAATATCTTCTGAGATGGAGAACAGAACTCCTCAATGGATAGGAGCAAATTGCTCGCGATCAGTGTAATTGCTTAGTAAACAGTAGGGTTTTAGCTGGGCATGGCATATTATTATAGTACAGTGGGGCCACTAAAAATTTTGAAATAAAAAATTTTCAAAATAAAAATAAAACCGACTTCAAAAACCACAATAACTTAAATTATTTTTTATTTTTTAGTGTTTGTGATTTTGAAGTCGGTTTTATTTTTCTTTTGAATTTTTTTTATATTTATTCTGGTATTCTGCTTTCTTGGATATGGATCCCTCTTGGGTATCCCCATTTCTCTCTGTCTTTGGTACTATCAAGCTAATTTTCTCTCGCGATTTGCACAATAGCATTAGACCAACGCGTCTTCGGTCTACCTACCTGTCTTTCTTTCATCTGTAAAAATCGATACAATATGACCATTTGCATTTCAGTTTTAGGGCATGTCTCAAGGTGTCTGTAGGCTTTGTCTTTTTTCTTATGTCTTCAATTCTCACTTTGAATATTTTTTGCTTAATTTATGCACCTTGCCATCGCCCTTTAGCAAGTCACTATTTCTTTTTATATTCTTTGTCTGGACCCATGTTTGGCTGGCATAGGTAAGGCATGGCAGGATGCATGTATCTATAACGGATCTTTTAAGATGTACTGGGTAAGCTCCTTTCATTCTTTCCTTTTGTGCCCAGTAAAACAAGCATACTCGGGCTACTTTGAGAACCCATTAGCAGCTAACAGCAAGGCCTGGACTCAAATTTTTATATGTGGAAGCTGTATTTCCTCGTTGCGTTTATGAGCAAATAAGAATAGTTAACTACTTTTACTAAAAAAAAAATTTATAATTTGGCGCAAACCATCTAAACACCATGATGATTATTATTTCTGCATTGTGAATATTACCAGAAGAAACAGCAAAAAAAATTGTTCCAAGCGGCTCTATTGTAACTTGCAGTCTTCTAAAACAGGTTTTATTTATTATTATTATGTAAAATAGTTTTTGATTTATCGCGCAAAATGTAGAAAAAAATATATAATAAGTCAAAAACTGAAAATCTGACATTTTTTTTAAAATTCCAAGGCGAAAATATACTTAAGAATTTATTAATAGGAATCGAGAGTTTATGCACTAGATAGAGTTCGTTCATTCACTGAAATTCCCAGTTCATTTACTGGCAATTTATCCTTTTGTTAAATAAAATAATTTATAATAATTAATACCACGCATTTTTTTGCGTTTTTGATATTTAAATAATTTAAGAGTGTATACCTACTGTGTATAGACACAGATAAAAAAAAATATAAAAATTATATATAGAACGATATATCTTAATTTTAGGTCAAAGTCAGGGTAGTCCTTATTCGTTCATGTACTGGATCTTTTACCCTCCTACGTCAAAATACTAAAAGTCCGCGTAAATTTCGCAGATTGAAATGTCTGCTTGATTAATTGTCAATAGAGGGTCATGACATGTCAAAATTGCTAGTTTGAAGGGGAAATCGTCAATGTCATTCGCATAGGTTTTCCTCTTAATTAAAATTACATCACAACTTAAAACAAACAAATTATACCTCCCTATATATTTTCACAAAAAATTTTGCAGGATCTGACCTATGAGGTCAGCCCATGATACTATGATAATACCTTCTGTAAAGTTTTAGGTGAATTCCGATAGACTTGCAGTGATTCGAAGCATTCTGTAGTAAGTTAACAAAACTTGATCTCCAATAGTTACGTTCAAGTTTAAAGTGAACTCAGACCGAGTCAAAGCGAATCCCGTCGCGCGCGTCCTTTCTTAAGGCCCGATTCGCACGGGAGCTTTTTTAACGTCCGTTAAAAAAGCGTTAAAATAGAACAAATGCATTCCCAAGTATCTGTTCACATGTCAACGATTTTTTAACGCTCATTTTGTATTATCAGCACAACGCCGGGGTTTAACGCTCGTGCAAATTAGGGCTAAATGTAATAAAGTAAACGAAACTTGATCTCCACTACATACCTACCATACAATTTAAAGTGCAGAAATTAAATAGAGATACGAATACACGAATCGAAAGTCAATACTCATATTTTATTTGGTTTTGTCTGGTTGAATCCTTTCCTCAGAAAAATCGACATTATAGTGATAACTTTACAACATTTACGAAAAAATGCGTCGTAGCCACGTTATAGGTAACTCTCACGCGTATGCCTTGAGCCTAAGGGTGTAGGGCCTTATTTAGAGTATTTTACTATTATTTCATCAAATACTGCAATAAAACTTACTTAGTTTTAACTCCCCCCTCCCTGTTCCATAAACAGGAAAAACAGATAAAACTACACCGTCCATAACATAGTTAAATTCCATTTTCAAATTAGTGTGAAACAAAAGCCGTATAGTTTTTAGGTCCATATTTATCCTGTAAATTAAAAGTAGGTATATTACAAAGTTAAGGGTGAATCAGGTAAAGAAAGATAGATTACATTTGAGAAGACGTTCAAAAATAAAGAAAGATTTGCGGAAGAAGGGCAAAAGTATCTACTTAAATGAAGAATCAAAACCCACAAAGGGTTGAAGCGCCAAGGAAAGTTATACTTAGTAACAGTCACGATGAAAGAAATCGGATCTTAAACCTGCGCAGTAGGTGATTTATTGTTCTATATTTTGATGGTACAAAGTGAGGCCTACACTGCCGCGCGATCAGTTCCTCATTTAATATGATTAACAGTACTAACGCACCGGTCCATCCCCTTCACTGACTCTTCGAGCTCTTTTTACATCTCTTTTCTTCGCTTCTTAGATCTTTTTAGATCTTTTCTTTTCTTTTTACAGGTCAACTGGGCTACAAGTTTGCTGCTATTCTACTATCGCGTAGCACATTCGCAGCTACTTAATTTGAATGCACCTTAGGGTTGATTTAACTTAGACCGAACCTAGCAGTAAACGGAACACGGTTGAAAGGATTATGTTATGCTATTGCCTCCGGATACAAAAATATTAACAACATTCCATGGCTAAATTAATGAGTTCGTCCGTAGTAGCACAACATAAGTAAACTTACTTGAGATCATCAATAACAGCATCTTTCAATCCTCCCACCATCACATTGGACCAATTGAAACGTAAGTTATCAACATCATTTATAACGTTGCCCACAGCCAGTTTGTCCATTTTTTGAATACCAATTTCAGGAAAGCCCTCAACGAATCTTTGTACAGTATTTTGTGCTTGTGCCGTCAAACATTTGGAATCGGAGAGCAAGCATTTTGTGCCTGTTTGAGTGTCTATAAATAGTAGGGGTTTAAAGAAGACAGACATTAAGTTCAAAAAACCGAACAAGTGCGAATCAGACTCCTCGACGAGGGTTCCTTACTCGGGTAAATTATCCGACATTTTGCACGATAAATCAAAAACTATTATGCATTAAAAAAACTTTTTTAAATGTACAGGTAAATCCCTTTAATATGATACCCCACTTGGTATAATTATCCTATAGACGGACGGACAGATGGGCAAACAGACAGCCATAACAAAATGATCCTACAAGGGTTCCGTTTTTCCTTTTGAGGTACGGACCCCTAAAAAAATACTGGGAAAACCACTGGGATCACTTCGAGCCACAGCACCATACTGAAACATATTGCAACTCATAGATAGGTGGTTGATTACTCAGGAGTCAAAACACTAGACTGGTTCAAAACTAACCAATATCAAAAGTAATAATTACCAATAAGTGTAAGAGATAGCCCAGTGGTTAACACTCGCGAGAGGTCAGTGATTCGATCCCGAGCAAGCACATAGGAGTTATGTACGTTTTGAGCATTTAAATAAGACTTGCTTTAACGAGAAGGAAAACATCGTGAGCCTGACATGACAAACCTGATTGCCTAAAAGCTCTCCATAAAGCTCTCTCAAAGGTGTGATGTGGCGTGATTGACAGACTTATCAGTACTTGGCCAGCGTGCTGGACTATACGCAAACCTTTCTCATTCTAAGAGGAGACCGGCGATGAATTAATCAATACATAAGTACTTTTATTTTCACTTACGTGTTCCTTGTATAAACTGTACAAATGCTACTAGATGTAAAAATATTACACCTGTTTCCTTCATCGTTTTAATAGAGATATACCTCCTACAAATGTTGTCTTTAAAAATATGAAGCTTCGACTGAATGGTCCGCCAAATTTAGTTCCATTATATAATAAATATGTGTAGGTACCTAAATGCATGAAGAATGCAAAACAATTATTGCAAAAGTCTTATCTTCAGAAGATAACGTATGGTACTATCGCGTAGCACATTCGCAGCTACTTAATTTGAAAGCACCTTAGGGTTGATTTAACTTAGACCGAACCTAGCAGTAAACGGATCACGGTTGAAAGGATTATGTTATGCTATTGCCTCTGAACACAAGAGTATTAACAACATTTCATGGCTAAATAAATGAGTCCGTCCGTAGTATCACAAAATAAGAAAACTTACTTGAGATCATCAATAACAGCATCTTTCAATCCTCCCACCATCACATTGGACCAATTGAAACGAAAGTTATCAACATTATTTATAACGTTGTCCACAGCCAGTTTGTCCATTTTTTGAATACCAATTTCGGGAAAGCCCTCAACGAATCTTTGTACAGTATTTTGTGCTTGTGTCGTCAAACATTTGGAATCGGAGAGCAAGCATTTTGTGCCTGTTTGAGTGTCTATAAATAGTAGGGTTTTAAAGAAAACAGACATTAAGTTCAAAAAACCGACCAAGTGCGAGTCAGACTCCTCGACGAGGGTTCCTTACTCGGGTATTTATCATTTTGCACGATAAATCGAAAACTATTATGCATTAAAAATACTTTTTTAAATGTACAGATAAATCCCTTTCATATGATACCCCACTTGGTATAATTATCCTATAGACGGACGGACAGGTGGGCAGACAGACAGCCATAACAAAATGATCCTACAGGGGTTCCGTTTTTCCTTTTGAGGTACGGACCCCTAAAAAAAATACTAGGAAAACCACTGGGATCACTTCGAGCCACGGCACCATACTGAAACATATTGCAACTCATAGATAGATGGTTAAGTTGATTACTCAGGAGTCAAAACACTAGACTGGTTCAAAACTAACCGATATCAAAAGTAATAATTACCAATAAGTGTAAGAGATAGCCCAGTGGTTAACACTCGCGAGAGGTCAGTGATTCGATCCCGAGCAAGCACATAGGAGTTATGTACGCTTTGAGCATTTAAATAAGACTTGCTTTAACGGGAAGGAAAACATCGTGAGCCTGACATGACAAACCTGATTGCCTAAAAGCTCTCCATAAAGCTCTCTCAAAGGTGTGATGTGGCGTGATTGAGAGACTTATCAGTACTTGGCCAGCGTGCTGGACTATAGGCAAACCTTTCTCATTCTAAGAGGAGACCGGCGATGAATTAATCAATACATAAGTACTTTTATTTTGACTTACGTGTTCCTTGTATAAACTGTACAGATGCTACTAGATGTAAAAATATTACACCTGTTTCCTTCATCGTTTTAATAGAGATATACCTCCTACAAATGTTGTCTTTAAAAATATGAAGCTTCGACTGAATGGTCCGCCAAATTTAGTTCCATTATATAATAAATATGTGTAGGTACCTAAATGCATGAAGAATGCAAAACAATTATTGCAAAAGTCTTATCTTCAGAAGATAACGTATGGTTTAACACTGGTACATAAAAACAACACTTTTTAATATAAATTACTGTAGACATCATTAACTCTGAGATTTTATCTCGTCAAAGCCAAGTTTTTGTAGAATTTTATTAGCCGTTTATCCAATGGAATTTCCCATTGGCAACGTTTCAGGAACATGACATGAACATTCCGAAATAGTTCTCAGATTTGGCATTATATTAATTTAAACAACATGCTAACTTTAAAAAGTTGTTAAGTCGGGTTTAATAATTACATATGACGAATTACTAATGATAGAATTGTATAGAAATTTTGCATTCATCATCCCATGTAGGCAGTGTATGTAATATGGCGTCGATTTGGATGTTTTTCTCTAAACTAAATTTAGAGTAGGTATCCGCATCTTTTTCTTATAAACATTGCTAAAAAAGGGCGGAAAATAAATTTAAAATTTAAATAATAAATTTTAGACACCTGAGGTCACCTTGACAGATCTAAATTAAATTACTTAGGTTTGTCTGTCCTTTTCTTATAACATTGACTTGAACATTGGTAAGAAAAATTCTAAAAAATTGCGCTCAGTGTTAGTACCTGTCTACGTTAATAGTATAGTTTTATGAATAGTATATCTACATATTGTAAAATTTGCTCTTTAAATAGAGTAGGTAACTGCGGTGTTTCATGTTTTTAACCCCCGACTCAAAAAGAAGGGTGTTATATAAGTTTGACGTATATATCTGTCTGTGGAATCGTGGCTCCTAAACTAATAAACCGATTTTAATTTAGTTTTTTGTTGTTGTTTGAAACGTGGCTTGATCGAGTGTTCTTAGCTATAATCCAAGAAAATCGGTTTAGCCGTTTGAAAGTTATCAGCTCTTTTCTAGTTACTCTAACCTTCACTTGTCGGGGGTGTTATAAATTTTTAATTTGCACTTGTCTATCTATCACTATGATCTATAAAATATATCTATATATTTACTTTTGCAATATTTTATAATATTATAGATAATGACAGAAACCAATTTTTATTTTGTAAGGTAGAGAAATAAGAGAAACAAACACCTATCATAATGTTTATGTTTTCCATTTATTTAAGTATAAGTAAGTATATTTTGAATAGGTAGGTATATTATGCAAGTATTATATTTTAATTTGGGCCTAGTTAGTATAGGGCAACTAGATCTAAAGGTTGTGAGTGCATAAAATTTCGGATCGCGTTGAAAATTTTATCATTACTCTTATCGAATAAGTATCGGCCATATTTCATTGTTAGAAGTTTCCAATTTTGTTGTAGCAATGTGTGCATTCTCCGGCCTGGAACAATATAGTATATTTTATTTTAGAACTTAGTTAATATTAACTTAATAAGAATAATCTAGATGATATTATTTGGAGCGAGAATCTAGGTTTTTAAAAAATCTTATAAGAACTCTTTTATTTTCCGGGATACAAAGTAGCTATGTCCGTTCGCTGGATGCAAGCTCTCTAAACCTTTCTTCAAAATCGGTCACACGACCCATTCATTTAAATATCCCGTGGGAACTCTTGATTTTCCGGGTCAAAAATAATCTATTCCATCCCCGGGATGCAAGCTGTCTATGTTCCTGTCAAAATCGGCTAAAACGGATGGGCCGTGAAAAGCTACCAGACAGACAGACACACTTTCACATATTTTATAATACTAGTATGGAAGTATGGATTGTGAGTGGTGGGATGAGAAGGTAGAGGGAATTGGTTGGATGAGAAAGGCTAATGGCCATATTATGTGGTGATACTCTTAAGAAAAACCTATTGTCCAGCTGTGAATTTCCCCAGATTGAAATTATGATGTTGATGATAATAAGTATACTTTTCATTATAAGGTAAACTATACTAATACTTTTCCAAAAGCCAAAGAATATCACACTAATATTATAAAGGCGAAAGTTTGTATGTGTGTGTGTGTGTGTGTGTATGTTTGTTACTCCTTCACGCAAAAACCACTGGACGGATTTGGCTGAAATTCGGAATGGAGATAGATAATATCCTGGATTAGCACATAGGCTACTTTTTATCCCGGAAAACCAAAGAGTTCCCACGGGATTTCGAAAAACCTAAATCCACGCGGACGAAGTCGCGGGCGTCAGCTAGTCAGATAATAAATGGTAAATTACTTACTCAATTCATTGTTACCATAATACAGGTTTCCGAAATACACATCGGCACCATCTTTTACGTCATACCAATACTGGTAACCCTTAAGGTCCATGATATCCCTGCCGTTGACATCTTTAATAATTTCAAAGGGAATGACAAATTCCATTTGAACATTTCCTGAAACATGCATTAGGATATAGGTACCTAATATTTTAATATTAGTTATTTATCTTTATACGGTCCTCATAGTAGTAGGTATAGGTAGATAGAACTACTAAAATTACATTTGAGAGGATCAAAAACTCACGCGTTATATCTATCCACTTTTAATTATTTTGTTTGTTTTTTTAACTTATTTACTCTGAAATTGATATTGATATGAAATTGATATCTGTTCACTCACTGTTAATTGAAAACTTTTCAAAACAGGATGTTAAGAATATTTTAGTTTTATGGTTTTCTGACAAATTAATTATTATAAGTGAATATGTGGTATATAAGAATAGAAAGTTTTTCTACCTCTTGCTACTGGTAGAGATAAGTAAAAAAAAATCGGTCAAGTGCGAGTTAGAATCGCACAGGAAGGTTTCCGTACCTTCGTACAAGAACTTTTTAATTTTCACGGTCATTTTGATTTTTTTTGTATTTTTTGTTAAAGCAGCAATAGAAATACACAATCTATGAAAATTTCAGCTCTCTACCTATCGCGGTTTAATGACGAACGGACGGACGGATTTAGGAGTCTTAGTTAATTATAGGGTCCCGTGACACCCTTCGAGTTGCTAAAAAACCGGCTAAGTGCGAGTCAGATAAATCAAAAACTATTACATAAAAATAAATAAAAATCTGTTTTAGAATGTACAGGTAAAGCCCTTTCATATGATACCCCTTTGGTATAGTTATCTTACTTTGAAAATTAAAACTTTTTTTTTAAAATGATGTAACCACAAATTCGGGGTTTCAGATTTATTCCTGTATTTGTGCTATAAGACCTACTTACCTGCCAAATTTCATGATTCTAGGTCAACGGGAAGTACCTACCCTATAGGTTTCTTGACAGACAGACAGACAGACAACAAAGTGATCCTATAAGGGTTCCGTTTTTCCTTTTGAGGTACGGAACCCTAAAAATGAGCTTTTGATCGCTCCTCATCCTCATCTCCTCATTTCTGACATGCAAAATAGGCCTGCAGGCCTTATCTGCTTTATACTTAGTATGGAGGTGATTACTTACGTAGCTTCATAGTCACTTCGCCTTTCCCCGTGACGGGTAAGGAGAGCAAAAATCCGTTATTTACATATTGGGCTTTCAACGACAAGTCTGTATGGAACAACAGGCGCATAACTTTGGAGGTCATATCAATGCTGTAAAAGAGAGTTATAAAATATCAAAAACCACCCATTTCAATGGTAAGTTTACATACTAGTTTACCTATTCCATGGGTAATTAAACCTGTTACTAAAAAAAAGAAATGAAAATGTCTGTAAGTAAGTAGATATTATGTTAGTTTATGTAATGACCATCGATTTGCTGTTACTCATTGAGTAGCTCCTCTCAATCTACAAAACTTTTCATAAACTCTTTTTTACAGGAAATCGGACAAAACTTGATGAAGAGTAGTAACATTGATAAAATATCTATCAATATCCCGAACGATCCCTATTGTTTTTCAGGATAAAAACTATTCTATACGAAGATCAAATTGAGCATGAAGGCACAGGCCATAAACAGATAGAGCAAAATTAAAAATATACCTAATATATGTTTTTGAATCTATAATAATGCTTCCCCCGATTTCAAATATTAAATTTAATGTACACGAGTCGTTCAGTTACATTAAAATTGAATAGATTAAAGCTCCTGACAAACCTGAGGTTATCAATGATTGTATTCTTTAGACCCTGTACATAAATATTATTCCAATCAGCTTTGTATCCACCCTGGTCTATATGCAGGCTGTCAATAAACATGGTGTCAAGTCGTTCGATGCCGAGCTCAGGAACACCGGCGGTGAGTTTCGGCACAGCAGCTTGAGCGCTCGCAGTCAGGCATGGCGAATCCCATAACAAGCACTTGTACTGTATTATCAACGCTAAAAGGGAATAGAAGTTGATAAAAACAAGACCTCGGCCATTTCTTCCGTTTTAAGCCAAAGTTTAACTGTCTGTCTGTTTATCCATAGTTTTAAACTAAAGAGCATTGTCCACGGTGACTTTTTACAGCGGCGATGCAACCGCAAGAAGGCCGGGATACAGCAGCAATGAAGACCTTCGTATAGTACTGCGATTCAAAATCGCATTCAAGATATGCGCAGCTATGTCTTATACATGGATGTATCATATAACAATAATTCTTATTATAATTAAGTAGGTATTAGTACTTAAAATTACTTTCGTCTTATGTAAAACTTGACAAATATTATTAAAATATTAATTGCTATAAACATTTTCGAGGAGCTCAAATTACTTACGTGATCCAAAAATAAATGATAATATCTGCATCAAAATAAAAAGTGAATATGTAACGGACTTCATGATATTTTATTATCGCCAAGTCTATCTGAACCACAATGATCTGAACCTACTAAGTCTTAAATAGATGTGCTTCGTCCTTTATGTAAGCTCATTGAAACCTGTCCCACAATAGATCTTCCTGACAATACAAATAACATCATGATAATTAATCATAATATAGTTATAGCAAATTGTAAGTTTCGCTAGGGTTTTGTGCTCATTTTATGTGATATTTTTACTAACCCCCGACCCAAAAAGAGGGATGTTATAAGGTTGACGTGTGTATTTGTGTATCTGTCTGTGGAATCGTAGCTACTAAACTAATGAACCGATTTTAATTTAGTTTTTTTGTTTGAAATGTGGCTTGATCGAGAGTGTTCTTAGCTATAATTCAAGAAAATCGGTTCAGCCGTTTGAAAGTTATCAGCTCTTTTCTAGTTACTGTAACATTCACTTGTCGGGGGTGTTATAAATTTTTAATTTACACTTGTATTGGATAGAAGTAGCCGTTTATTTTGATGAAGTCTACGATACACGAGAGACAACAAGTTTAATTCGCTATAACCCGCCAAAACAGACTAATCTACCTATATGGTACAACGTGCAGCATGCGATATGCTCCGCCTGCACTCTCACTAGGTACTGTACCTACTGAAAATTCAGAAAAAGCAAGCAACATCTCCGAAGGGGCATGCTCGGGAGATATAAGACTCCACAGTGCACAAAAGCGCATCGCAGAGTCTACGTCTCCTGGGGATGCTGCGGTTGTATGTCGTAGTGAAACGTACGTTATTTTAGAAGATTTGCGAGGCGATGTGCTTGTTGCTTTTTTCCTGTAGGTTTAGTACATACCACGTAGTAGGTGGGAGTATTGCACGCTGAAACATACAGATAACAGAATGTGTCTTTCTTTGCAGATGTTTTTGATACCTATCGAATTACTATCGTATATATAAAGTACAAATCTGATTCCAGATTCCAGGTCCTCCCGCATACAATTCCTTAAGAGAATGGGATTTCGACTCTTAGGTTTTACAGTTATCAAAACATGTTAGTGATAATAATAGGGACCGTCAACGTGTTCTCCGAGGCAGGGAGGCAACCAAAAGCCAAATTTAGTCCTCCAAAGCCGGTAACCCATCCAGTTACCGACTTGGGTCAACGTTGCTTAGGTATTCAACTATTGGGCCACACGTCCCGTTCTAAAAATTTGATATTTTGCAAGTAGGTTATTTTTATATAAGGTAAGCCGCTGCGAAGAAAGAAAATTAAAAAAAATGTCAAGCGAAGCAGGGCTGCGTCAGCTAATTTGATACTATTGTAAGTATAAGGAATCAAATTAACTCAATTAAATAACCATCATAGAATTATTAGATAATCATGTCAGGTTTAAGTAATCTATCATTTGCTACCGTCATGCCTACCATTAATCCACTATGGGTAATGTGACAGTTAGGTAAGTACGTGAACCCTTTGAAGAATTATTATACTAGTAGGTACGTACATTATATGGGTAATAATTCTATGTGTGAACATGTATTTTTAATATATTTTATAACTGATGCCCGCGACTTCGTGCACGTGGATCCAGGTTTTTAAAAATCCCGCGAGAACTCCTTGATTTCCCATCATAAAAAGTAGCCTTTGTTACTCTCCAGGTCTTTAAAACTATATCCATGCAAAAACTCTCATCGATCCGTTGCTCCGTTGCGACGTGATTGAAGAACAAACAGATACACTTTCGCATTTATAATATGGGTAGTGATTCCGTTTAGATTGTTAAAAAAATCGGTCTTAAGCTTACCCACCACCCAGTAGTGCCTTGATACACTTGCTTAAGTGACATGAATGAGGATTTCAGAGTCCTTAAAACAATAATCTAAGTAATGCAATTTACGTATACCTAGGTAACTACGCACTTGGTGAGAAATTTGCCCTCTACTCAGTGAGTTTGCCGTTGCAGCTCGTCCACAGAGAACCAGAAAGCTCGTCCTTGCATACGCCAGCGTACAGCACCAGGTCATCAATTCAGCATGTAGCTTTACCAGATCAAAAATATGTAACTAATAACTGGAGAGACAGACAGACAGACAGCAAAGTGATCCTATAAGGGTTCCGTTTTTTCTTTTGAGGTACGGAACCCTAAAAACTAAAGGTTTAGTTAGTAAAGGATAGTAAAGGATTCATTAATTTAGTAGGTGAACAATATAGTCATCTTGAAAAAGCTAGTTTTTCAAGAAGTTAGTGAGCCAAAGAACCTTCGTTTCCCTAACTCCACCCTGGAAGCATACATCAGGTCGAATATAACCCAGAATAGGAAATCTGATGAATAGTTGCAAAATCCACGCCATTTTATACCTTTTTAAACAAATTTTTAACAAGTACTAGGTAGGTACAATACTGTAATGGTACCTAATTTAACTTTATGCTTGACCTCTCCCTTTGGAAAATAATAAGAACTTTTATTTATTTTATTTTATTTATTATTTATTATTATTGACATAAAAAATATACAGAGAGTTTTTGTTACATTCAGCGCCACAAAAACCACAGTTGGTTTTACCGGGCACTGAGTTTTACGTTTTACTTACGCCATAATAACAAGTTTAATGCGCACATCAGAACATACATGAAATCTTAAAACGTAGTTCATTAAAAATAAATAATTTCCAAAAATATTCATTTATCTAAATAATTAAAAACCTCGTAACAAGTTTTATTACCTTAACATATAAATCTTAAAGCAATTAAAAATATACTACCTACTAACTTAATTAAATTAAATAAATTAAAATTAAAATTTTTAGCTATCGAGATTTACATTTTGTTCCGTTTGCTGTGGAGACAATGAGGCCATAGAGTTTTAGTGCAAAAAAAAAAATACGAGACATTTCGCCGCGGTTAAAAGCCTTATCTGGTGACAGGACTGGCTCATTTTTTGCGCGAAGGATCAGCCTGATATGCAGCCAGTATTCTTGGCAACATTGGGCTTGGGAAATCATAATTTTTAGTTCAATATTGCAATGTCCTCCATAGGGAACGACTTTAAATAAATTTTGATTGCATTGAAGATTTTTTCATTGACTTTATCGAAAAGAAATCTTCCAAAACTGCTCGATGTTGTTCTCCAATTTCTGTTGACCAGGTCATGAGCGATGTCACCTGAAAGAATGAAATCGTATAAAACCTTCTTTGTATTTATTACTAGCTGATGCCCGCAGCTTCGCCCGCGTGGATTGGTCAGATCCCCTGCAGCATCAGGATTGAAGAGTTAGACTCCAAATTTTTTATGAAACAATGTCGCGAAGTTCCTCTATCGATTAAAAAAGAAATGACGCAAATCGGTTCAGAAATCTCGGAGATTTCGGTGTACATAGGTAGAAAAACACAACTCCCTTTTTGAAAGTCGGTTAAAAAAGTAGCCTATTTTACTCCCTGGTCAATTCTCTACTTGTCTGTGAAAACCCCGTCAAAATCCGTCCAGCCGTTCCGAAGATTAGCCTTTTCAAACAGACAGACAGACAGACAGACAGACAGACAAAAATTTTAAAAACGTGTGATTCAGTGTTGGTATGGTTCAAATAACCATATGAGCTTAATATGAGGTAGTTATTTCGAAATTACAGACAGACACTCCAATTTTATTTATTAGTATAGACAAGGACAAACCGACCGACTGGCAACCTACATCTCAAACTGCTGGGTTTGAAACTTGGTATCTTACTTGCAGGTTTTATGCTATATACCTACCTACTAAGGAAGCACTCTTATCTTTTCTTTTTGGAAATTTTTGTCACACATCTCTGACCTCAGGGCCTTAGGCCCAACGGCTTCGAGTTTTTTTTTTTTTAATAAATAATCTGGTTAGGATGACAAATTCACCAGGATCTACGTAAACTATTATGTACGGACTTCGTCTGTGATGGCGTTTGCTGGCGCGCGTGTTGTGCTTGTTTGGAGTGTTTTTTTTTGTTAAAAGTGGCTGGTTTTTGTGTTAGTTGGTGTTTTTTGGTGGTGGAACTGATTGGGAAGCGCTCTAAAGGGGCGCCACGCGTATGTCGGCGGGCGCCGGGGCAGACGGAGTCCATACTTGTATAAATTCAATAACTTGAAAATATCACAAACTTGACATTGGCTAATCAGATTAAAGCCAGATTTAAAGAAAAAAAAACTATTATGTACAGTAAGTAGGTACCCGGCAGGAAAAATTACACATTGAACTTTAGAAAGAGACTGGCTGATGCCCGCGACTTCGTTCGCCTGGATACAGAGAGAGTCTTCCAACGCTGTGCTTTCCTGTGTGAGGTTGCCTTCTAGCACCTTGGGACTCCAACATCTATCGGTTTTTCAAACTATGAGCCCTATGCCATTTCCACTTCAGCTCCTACAGATCTCCTCATTTCTGATTTTTTTTTTTCCTTACCATAAAGCTCCATTATATAATGGTAGCTTTATTGCTACTACGATCTAGCCTATGGACTGATAAGTAATTTTATTCTAGCTTAGACTTCTACTTATGAATAATTTCAAAATCTAATTTCAGTCCAATAACTGTCCTTAGTTTATTCTAATATGCTTACAGTCCACTATGTTATTGTGACCTAGATATTTCTGAATTGATCACGTAGAAAAATTTCCAGCATAGTGCTTGCTCTCCACTGCCCGCTGATGACTCCTGCCGTGTACTGTTCTACTACAGAGTTTCTTGCTGGTTCTTCTCGGTAGGAACGGCATTCCGAACCAGTGGTAGATTATTTTGACGATTCAAAAGCACTTGTAAAAGTTTAATTGAATAAAAATAATTTGAATTTGAATTTGAATTTACCATTATTATTATTCTTAGTCTCACTTGTTTGGAAATCATGCACAGTTAGTATAGGATTGATACTTACTTTTTACTTTATCTCCGTTAAACAGATTCTCAAATCTATAAATAGTACCATGCTGTTGGTCAAATCCATATCGGAAAGCTTTTAAATTGATAAAGTCCTTATTATCCTCGTTTTTCTTGATATCGAATAATAATACCAATTCCGTTATCACATTTTCTGAAATAATTATTATCATTATTACATATTCTGATATTATTGTCAATGTACCTACTCTAATACTAGATTTATAAAGAAAATGGTTAATAAGGTGAGAAAACATTGTTTAGGTAATAAGTATACTTACTTTTAACTATATGGGCCTTGCCATCTCCATGGACTGGGAATGAAAACAAATATCCATCTGCCTTATAGTGACAATCCAAAACATAAGTGGTGCGGAATGTTATATGAATATATTTCACATACGTATCAATCCTGTAAAATAAAGTGGGTAGGTAAACATGTTACAATGATAGGTAGGTTTCCGATTTTTTTAGGGTTCCGTACCTCAAAAGGAAAAACGGTACCCTTATAGGATCACTTTGTTGTCTGTCTGTCTGTCTGTCTGTCCGCCGTGTCTGTATAGGCTACTTCCCATTGACCTAGAATCATGAAATTTGGTAGGTAGGTAGGTCTTATAGTACAAGTACAGGAATAAATCTAAAAAACCGCGAATTTGTGGTTATATCATAAAAAAAATAAAAATGTGTTCCAATTTTCAAAATAAGATAACTATACCAAGTGTGGTATCATATGAAAGGGCTTTACCTATACATCCTAAAACAGATTTTTATTTATTTTTGTGTATAATAGTTTTTTAATTATCGTGCAAAATGTTGGAAAAAATACCCGAGTACGGAACCCTCAGTGCGCGAGTCTGACTCGCACTTGGTCGGTTTTTTTATTAATGGTATTTAAACGACGTAAGAGACGTAAAAAGAACTGTACGCAGTTTTCTAATCAAAACAGTTTCTTCTACCGATTAAAAAAAATGTTGAGACTCGAGAGCCTTTGGATCTACTCACCAAAAATTTTCAACTATCGCATCCTTCAATCCGTCCACGGTAACGTTTCTTATTTCATAAATCAAGCCATCCCTGTTTATAACTACCGAGTCTAGTGACATTTTACTGAGATTTTCGATGCCAAGTTCGGGGATTCCTTCAGAAAAAGCGATCACAGACTTTTGGACTTGCGCCTTTAAACATTCCGAGTCCTTTAGGGAACATTTTTCATGTGGTATTCTAGCTACAAAATAATGTAAATAAAATGATTATTTATGTACCTTATTTCAACTACCTTTAAAAATACCTAGCTGCCTATCTATACATATAATAAAATTGTAGAAAAGTGGTGTCTGTACAATGGAAATATATAAAAAAAAGTAGCAGGGGTTGTTATTATATCGATGCCGAACCCGAAATTGTAATTAATTTTTTTTTGTCTGTTTGTCTGTTTGTCTGTGTGTTTGTGCACGCTAATCTCAGAAACGGCTTATTCGATTTAGATACGGTATTCACTAATATATTGTTGTAAGCTTCACTTAGGATTTAGTGTTTATTTCATGTCAATCGGTTCATAAATAAAAAAGTTATGTCAATTTAAAGAATCACAGCGCCTCGCGCCTGAGCGTCCGTGGCTATATAAAGCGCGAAAAGTCACTATTCCACGCGAACGAAGTCGCGGGCACCTAGTCACAAATATATCTATATAATAAAATTGTAGAAAAGTGGTGTCTGTACAATAGAAATATATAAAAAAAAGTAGCAGGGGTTGTTATTATATCGATGCCGAACCCGAAATTGTAATTAATTTTTTTTTGTATGTTTGTCTGTTTGTCTGTGTGTTTGTGCACGCTAATATCAGAAACGGCTTATTCGATTTAGATACGGTTTTCACTAATATATTGTAGTAAGCTTCACTTAACATTTAGTGTTTATTTCATGTCAATCGGTTCATAAATAAAAAAGTTATGTCAATTTAAAGAATCACGCTGCCCGAAAAGTCACTATTCCACGCGAACGAAGTCGCGGGCACAGCTAGTCACAAATATATCTATATTATTGTTACAGAAAACTGACTCTAAACCATCGTGTACCTACGACAAACGATTCTTTTCAGTGAAACCGACCTACTTCTAAACAAACCTATATATTGGACTGAGAGGTCTCTGCCACAATTTTTTGCCGAAATTGAACCTATATCACCCACTAGTGGGGAACGAATGTCTAAAACTTATGTAGTCTATGGATTATTAAGTATCAATAATATAATTATTACTGCAGCGCGCTTGCCTACTAGACGCCTATTCAGTTTTGCTTTTGAAACCATTTCGTCGAAATCAAATAAATGAAGGGCCCTGAAACGTTTAAAGACATATATACAGGTTGTTTGTTAATTAGTATATAATGATGACACGTACCCATGCTACTTTGATCTGATAAACATAATGCTGAAGTAAAATGACGAAATAAAATTAGAAAAATTTCCATACAAAATTTTTTTTTTTTATGACCAAGTTTTCATGGCCCTAATGTACCCTAACTCACTGAGATCGTTGGCCTCGGCCTATCTAAAGATGTGCAATGATCTCAGAGAGTTAGGGCACGTTAGGGCCATGAAAACTTTGATTTTTATTTTTTTTAATTTGTATGGAAATTTTTATAATTTTATTTCGTCTTTATTCTTCAGCATTGTGTTTATCAGATCAAAGTAGCATGGGTACGTGTCGTCATTATATACTAATTACCAAACACCCTGTAGACAGACACCCTTTCGCATTTATAATATTGGTAACACATTGGTAAGTATCATAAACCTCTTAGGAGATATAATATTGCATGGTATTTATCTTGTTTGTCATTTCATCTTTAACAATATAACTTCATTTAAGTAAATTTAAGTAAATATAAAAATAACTCACGCAAAGATAGTTTTGTTGATGTTGTTTCCCGGAAATATACCGCAGCAAAAATTATAATCAAATATTGTTTTGGCATATTTTTCATTTTAAAGTAAGTAGGTAGGTATGAGCAACACAGTGAACGGCTTAACACAATATACGGAGGAGGAGGTATGATTTATAAAGTTTCTTAGCGTTTAATTACTCCATTTACCTACAAGAAGGTTAAAAGCAATTAATTTTATTAATGTTAAACGCTAAGTATTTGATAAGAATATTATTTTTAGGAAGTTCCGTAGTTTTGTTAGTCTAAATTATTATTGTTGTTGTAGGATTAAGTATAATTTATTTTATAATTAAATATGCACAAAGGCACTTGGTTTTTTCTTCTTTGTCGCAACACTCTTGGCAGAGCGGTCGTGGTCATCATGAAGTGAAGTTTTGGGGGGCAGATGTTACACGCCTCACGAGCATTCGCCACTTCTCCCTGCTGGTCGACATTCTGGTACACTCGTGCACGGCACCGCCCACAGCGGACTTAATTTGGTCGGTCCATCGCGTAGGCGACCTTCCTCACCCTCTGGTACCCTCCACCTTGCCCTGCACCACAAGACGCTCAATGGAGTCACTCTCACGCCGGGAGACATGTCCGAAGAACTTTAGTATGCGACCCTGTACTAACGCCGAAAGACGTTGTTTAATGCCGAGTTCTTGGAGAATAGAGACGTTGGTGGTGGTGGTGGTTGGTTGGTGGTTTTTTATTAACCTCTAAACAATGGGATGATACAGCTAAAACAAAATCGTAATTTGTGATAAAAAAAATGTATAAAATAAAGAAGGGGGTCCAGCATAAAATAGTAATTCGTAAGTATAATATTCCTTCACGCCACAATCACAGCTTTATTTACCACGTATTACGATCTATCAGTTGAGTACCTAACGCTTTTGATGTCGAACGATGCCGCCGCTTGTGTAAGTATTTACGCTGTCTACACAAATATGCAAGGGTTGTAAGGCTCAGACACGGGCTCAGACGGGCAGACGGACGGACAGACAGATAGACAGACAGCAGAGTGACATCGATAGGGCTCCGTTGGGTACGGAACCCTAAAAAATAACCTCAGTAAGTTCCTCCCATAGGGTACTTGCTTTCTAGAACCAGCAGTTTAAAGTTTGAACTTTGGGTAGGTTTTCTCCTTTTATTTACTACTAGCTGATGCTCGCGACTTCGTTCGCGTGGATGTAGGTTTTTAAAATTCCCGTGGGAACTCTTTGATTTTCCGGGATAAAAAGTAGCCTATGTGCTAATCCAGGGTATAATCTATCTCCATTCTAAATTTCAGCCCAATCCGTCCAGTAGTTTTTGCGTGAAGGAGTAACAAACATACATACACACACACACACACACACACACATATAAACTTTCGCCTTTATAATATTAGTGTGATTTACTATATTTACTATTACTATATATATGAACTAAAATATATCGCACCACACATCCACAACATTTAGGTATAGGTAATATTTCACGCAAGGATCTACGAAATAAAATAAGGAATTAAGTATTTTACGTAAAATATCTACTTACGAGATCATAATAGGTAACTACTCGATACATAGGTAATATATAATATTTAAGTAATGCACTCCACAATAAAATTAACATAATATTTCATTTACAACTTTAAGAAAAACATTAACAGGGTTCTTTCTCTCCGTCACTCGTTTCCACTCGTTTCATATACAATCGTAGTTCCAATTTCATTTGAATATTAAGCAACCAAAGTCCATGAAATTTTGCAGACATGTTCTAGAAACTAATATCTGTGTCTGTGGTGTTTTAGATTTTTCTAAAAATATGTAAGTAGTTTTAAAATTACAGGGGCTCAAAGATTTGTATGAAAATTTCTAAGACTACGATTGTATGAAACGAGTGACGGAGAGAGCCCTCTTATTGTACTTAATTAGGTACCTACCTATTAAATTTTATGTTAAAAAGCTTATTTAAAATTTAAATGCATATTTTTTATAGCCTGATAATAGCTACCCAATTAAGCACTATAATAGGTAAGCAGACACTTAAAGCAATTTACTCAGAGGCTTATTCCAAAATAAGTATATCTACCTATGGGCTATGCTGAACCATTTATGGCGTTTCCTACGCTTTGAGAAAAACAATAATCTAGGTACCTACTATTCGCTAGGAGCCCTTTTTTAAGGTTTTGTACCCGAGGGGTGTCTCTTCGCTGTCCGTCCGTCCGTCTATCCATCCGTCTGTCTGTCAGCGGGATTTATCACAAGAACCGTAATACGTAGCGAGATGAAATTTTCGCAGAATGGTTCTATTACCGCTTTAACGAATAGGTAATAGAAATTTCAAAATGGCCGTTATAAAAATGTAAAAAAAGTGTTTTTTCTTTCACAATGGTACGACGGAACCCTTCGTGTATTTTAAATTTTCCTACAAAATATAAAGTAATTTGTCAGCATAGTGTTTGTTAGCTGCTATAGCCATGGCTGTATGTACTTACCTTTTACCTTTACGTACTTTTTCTTAAAATTAGATAAAATATTCATTTTTTTAAAATGCTTTGGGTTAAGAATCTAAGAAGATCCAAAATTACATTATAATATTATACATATTTTCTTATTTCAAAAGTTTAAGGAAAAACCTGAAAAACCTTATGTATTTACTTGCCATGTAAAATATTTCTACACAAAGTACCGTGAAAGTACCTACCCAACATTGTATGGTAGGTAGGTACCTAACTTCGTCATAGCACAGACAGAAGTCTTATTTAAATATGCTACGGTTTTTTATCTTTTCTTGTGTATTGTAATTATTTGGTTAGTAATCTGGTAGAGATAAAAAATCTTTTATAAACTACCTAATCTAGGAACATCTCTCTCTGCGTCTAGAAACACCAATTCTATAAAACAATTTAAATATATATAATAACCAAAGTCTTAAACTTATGCCACATAATTAAGTCTAAACCCGAAAAAAAATTGGTATTTTTAAAGAAACTCTACTATATCAATGTTACCCGGTCTTACTGTAGCAAGCTATAATAAGAATTTACTTTCGTATCAATTTCGTATGTTTCGTACATGCATGTCTTGTCTATTTAAATATCTGCATGAGAACTCTTATTTTCCTGGATAAAAAGTAGACTATGTCACTGCTCATGCCGGACATAATGCCGGACGATTCATTTAGAACACTTGATTCGGTAAGTTATCGAACGATAACATGTATAACTCACCGAGTCAAGTGTTCATTGAAAAATACCGTACGATAACTTACCGACATCGTGGCGACTTTTGGAAGCCGTCATAGCGAAAAATGTTGTTAAGTTGACAACACTGGGGCACATTCCTCTTTAATCTTTGACCAAAAAAGTCAAAAACACGTGTAAACTAGCATATTGTGCGTTTTATTAAATTAAAAATGGGTGTAATTCAAAGAATAAAGTAATTATTTAAAATATTTTAGCGAGTTTAAATCACAAATTTAGTCGTTGTAAATTGTTATTATTTCTCATATAAATAAATTTTACAGGAAACCTACAACTCGAAAAGGTAAAAAAGTCTTACTGTCGAGAGAACCGAAAGCAATTGAAGGGCCTAAGCAATGTATTTTCCTCCAAGCAAGAAATCCATCAGAGCGCGCTAGGAAAGTTTTAAAGGATATCTACACACTAAAGAAACCAGATGCCGCATTTCTTAGCAGAAAGAATGATTTTGTTCCATTTGAAGACGCAACTGTTATCGAGAAGTAAGTAGACTTATTTCCTGGTTTTTTAATTCAACATAGTGTAACCACAGCCTAAAAAGATACTTCATACAGACCGAAAAATGGAAACATCTACACACCAATCCTGTTGTATACATACATGTGCATGCGAGACGGGAACGGGATTTCTACAATCCGAAAAAACATGGTGGAAACCTAAACATGTAATGAGATGTTAAAACTCAACTTTATGAGCTACTACTCCTGCTTAAATTTAATGGTTTAGCTTTGTTTGCTGCATGTACCACAGGTCTCTCTTCATTGTCCCTTCATTTAAGTACTCAAACTTTACCCTATGATTGTCTAAACTTTAACCCATAAACCTTTAGGATCACCATCATCATTATCAAGTCAACCGATAGCTTACATCACTGAACAGACATCTGGCAGTAGACGTGGGCATTCAGTGATGGTTCCCAGATCTTCCAAGGGAGATAATAAACAAAAACTGTCTTCAATACCTTTCCATTTTATTATGAATTAAATATTAGTTGTTGTAATACATACTTACTTATTATTTTTTACTTTTTAGAGGTTTTAGTGTTGGAAGTTTTTAAATTTTTAATTTAATTTTTATTATGAATTAAATATTAGTTGTTGTGGTGCTGTCAACCAATAGACATCCACTACTGGGCATGGTTTTCTTATGATTCCACATGCTTGGGTCTTGCGCTGCCTGAATCGAGCGGCTCCCTAGCCCTTGCTTGATATTTGTCTTCTTAGCGAGGGATCCGCCAATGCCGCGAGTTTTGTAGCAAAATCACTATTCTAGCATGTTGGAACCCCAAGGTCCATCGGTTTTTAGAATTATGTGCCATCTGAGCCAAAGAATTTTATTTAGAAACTATGCTTAATTTTACAGGTTATGCTACAAAAAAGAAGCTGCACTATTTGGTGTCAGTTCACACAGCAAGAAAAGGCCTCACAACATAGTACTGGGGCGGACATTCAACTACAACATATTGGACATGATAGAACTTGGTGCTGATAACTTCAAAGCTATGTCAGAGTTCCATAACATAAAAGTGTTGTCTGGTATAAAACCATGCTTACTATTCAATGGACCAGCTTGGGTTTTGAACCCAGAGTTAAAGAGATTGAAGAATCTGTTAACTGACTTCTTTTATAGAGAAAAGGTAGGAATTAATCAAAGCTTTTCATTGATTTTGTAATTTTTATTTAATGTATAGCTGACCTTCCCTGGCTTTGCTCAGGTTATATCTAAAAATCATTTCTATGTGGGAGTCTATATTATAAATCAAATACAACGTTTCATTCCAATACTAGCTAGCCCTTGACTGCAATCTCACGTGGTAAGTGATGATGTAGTCTAAAATGAAAGCGGACTAACTTGACAGGGGTATGGCAGTTTAATGAAAGTACCATGGTTCATCAAACCCATACCTCACATAAGTTTTTATGCGCCATCATTACAGGAACAATAAATTGCTTAATAGCATGGCTTTGTCCGTAGGGTGGTAACAAACCACAACTGATACCTCCCACCAGACCAGACCAGAGATAACCTATATACTTACTACTAATAAATAACATTGAAGTGACTGTCTGTTTGAACAGGCTAATCTTCGGAATGGCTGAACCTATTTTGACAGGATTTTCACAGATAAGTAGAGGATTAACCAAGGAGTAACATAGGCTACTTTTTTAACTGACTTTAAAAATGGAGTTGTGTTTTTCTACCTATGCACTGATATCTCTGAGATTTCTGAACCGATTTGCGTAATTTTTTTTTTATCAACACAGGAACTATGCAACATTGTTCCATAAAAAATTGGATTCCAACTCCTCAAGCCTGATGCTGCAGGGGATCTGATCAATCCACGCGGGCGAAGCTGCTGGCATCATGTAGTGTTATAATAATATCATCAATTTCATAAATTTTCATAACAGAAAATATTCACAAGTTAGCAAAATGAACTGAAGTCAGTTAAATTTTTCTGAATTTCCAGGTTGAAACAATAAGATTGCAAGGTTTGGAGCATGCAATAAGCTTCACAGCAACTGACGATGGCGTCATTTACTTGCGATCCTACAGAATACTTCTGAAGAAAAGCGGTCAGCGCACTCCAAGGATAGAACTAGAAGAAATAGGTACATTTACAACCTTTATGATGTACTATCTAGTAACTAAATGATGCCCGCGACTTCGTCCGCGAAATCCTGTGGGAATTTTTGATTTTCCAGGATAAAAAGTTGCCTATGTCAATTTCTGGGATGCAAACTACATCTGAGCCAAAGTTCATCTAAATCGGTTAAACTGTTGGGCTATGAAAAGCTAGCAGACAGACAGACAGACACACTTGCATTTATAATATTAGCATGGAAGTATGAATTTAAACCTTAAGTATAGTAGGTACGCGACAGATCGAGATGGCAATCGGGTTATGAGGCGGGGTACGCGGCCCGCACACCCGCACTATCCTGCACCGGGTTAGCGCGAGGGCTGTTCGGGAGCGCGCCCCGATTGCCACCTCGACCTGACGTGTATTATTAGAAGCACATACACAGCGCTGCTATTGTATATTGTTGCTGATTAATAAAACTTAAACTCATTCAAAAATCTTATTGCAACGTAAAGGATTATTTAAATGTTAAGAAAGCTTGGGAATGAGCTGTTGCTTAACAGCTTTGATAGTTCTAATAAGTTTAAGTGAGGTTGTGAAGTGGTGATGACAAAAAATACCCGGCTGAGTTTGTTGTGGGCTCTTCTCAGACCTGCGCCCAGGTCTGGTAGCTTTAGTTTGAAGTTTACGCAATTTAAAAAAAAAAAAAAGAATATTAGCCATGACTAATGCTCTCTCCTTCAGTTAAGCGTAAAGTTGCCTTCAAACTACGGAAATATTCTAAGTGTGAACAGTGACATTTAAAAGTAGGGTGAGCGATATTTATATATTATATTATATTCCGTAGTTTGAAATCCACTTGAAGCTTGTGCCAAGAGTGGGTACGACAATAGTGCAACGGGTGGGTTTGAACCGCCGACCTTTCGGAATTCAGTCCTCTCTTCAACCTTTGAGTTATCGAGGCTCTTGAATTAATTGTTATTGAATCATTATCTTACAAATTTAACAATTGACAACCAAAAAGTGTATAATGGGCGCCAATTTGAATAAATAAATAATTTGGCTTTGAAAGTCTATTATGGAATATGGATACTTGGATAGTCTATTGTAGTCAAATCAATAGTAACAACAGGCTAACGATAATAGTCATACTATTGTTAGTACAGATTGCTATAAATAATAGATATAATAGATAAGTATAATAATAGATATAATTGCTGTTGGACTGTGAAAAGCTAGCAGACAGACAGACACACTTTCGCATTCATAATATTAGTATGGATTTTGTGTAGTGTCTAGTACCCATTGGGATGGCTTCCATTTCCAGAATTTGCTCAGGAGAACATTAGGTATTCTAAAAAATCTTTTTTTTTCTATTTCAAGGACCATCAATAGATTTCAAGTTACGTAGGACCAAGCTAGCCTCGGACGACTTGTGCAGAGAAGCCTGCAGAATACCTAAAGAAGTCAAACCAATTACCAAGAAGAATCTGTCTACAGATGCATTCGGTACCAAGCTGGGTCGTGTCCATATGAGCAAACAGGATATCAACCGACTGCAGACTAGGAAGATGAAAGGTCTCAAGAAAACTCCAGAAGAGAAGAAGAAAATGCTGATGAAGAAGAAACTCGCCAAGAAGGCAGCAAAGCAAGCGAATTTGATAAGTTCATTGTGAATAAAAGTGTTTTAAATTTTATTTCTTTTTTTCCTGGAGCTTCAATTTATAAATCAAGTCTTAGGCTGAGATTTATAGAGCGCACTTTGACTTAGCTTAGACTTAAGACACTGTTAAAACGAGACAGCGTTATATCACTGACACAAATCTGTCTCGTTTTCACTGAAACTTAAGTCTGAGCACAGTCAAAGTACACTATAGATCTCAGCCTAAGAGCTTACATATACGGACAGCTTAAGCAGTTTGAGTTAAACGCTCGAGCAGTCATTGTAAACTGCTGGAGCAGTTGATAAACTACTACCGCTCGGAACGGGGTGGCAACTGTACAACGGTATCACAATGGAAGGAAGATTGTAGTTTTGTTATGCAGTTGCAACTTAAAATGGTCAGTCTTGACTGCCTCAAGCTGCCCGTATATGACTGCTCTACAATTTTGCCGAGGTGCATTGATCTTGTCACCCAATAAAGACGTTCAGTGTACGTCCTGCCTTCACAGTTGACACGTTGCCATTGTTGGTGCTTAATTTTTTGTTTAGCAAACTTAAGCGCAATGCATACTTACAGAGGAGTGGTGCCGAAACACAGTCTTTTTGATAACAACTTTTTCTTAGCTCAATTTATTAAATTTAGCAGAGACATCCTCGAGGCATCACTCTGCTCATAGGAGTGCGAAGCGCCAGTACCAGTACAAACGTGGTTTTCCTTCCGCAAAATAGACATTTTATTAACCGAATTTAAAAATATATATTCTATGAAATCCTATTAGTCATATTTTTTTCTTTAAATAGGTAGTCCGGTGCATACCTAATAAGTAGATATGGTAAATTATTACCCGCTTGCTATCAAAATAATACAGGACGCAGATGACGGATGCCCTCGGCAACCAGGGCGGTCTACTCTGCTTCTGGAGCGAGCTTGGATGGCTGGAGTGAAGACTTCGGCGGGGAGGGGCAACGCACGTACAACAGACGGAAACGTTTAAGTGCGGAAACCAGCCCAGAGAGGAGAAGGCAGATGACGGATAAATTAATAGACAAGTAGTCGGTCCCCACAAAAACAACACGGGACAATGTCTCGTTTTTGGGGAGAGAAGTAGGTACAGTAAGTCCAGTATTACATTAAATTTCTTTGGAGAAAAGTATAGAATACTAGATGATGCCCGCGACTTCATTCGCGTGGAGTTTTCAAAATCCCGTGGGAACTCTTTAATTTTCCGGGATAAAAGTAGCCTAACTATATTATGTTAATCCAGGGTATAATCCATCTCCATTCCCCGCCAAATCGGGCCAGTAGTTTATGCGTGAAAGAGTAACAAACACACACATACCAACATACACACAAACTGTTACCTTTATTATACATATTAGTGTGATACAAGTACAAGCAGATGACGTGAGAGACGCGTGTTCCAAACTTCCAAAAAAGCGTTCGAGTTACAATCACATTAGAATTCAAAACAGGTAGGTAGGTACTAGGTACCTTATTAAAATTCAGTGGGCATCACGAGGTATTACGCAGTCCTATTCAAAATCTAGTAGAAAAAGTGTCCGCTTAAGTTACTTATCTGTTTATAGCAAAGTGAAAAAAAAATATGTAAAGAACCTCAATTTTTAGGGGTCCGTATCCCCAAAGAAAAAAGGTACTCTTATAGGATCACTTCGTTGTCTGTCGTGTCCGTCAAGACACGTCAGGCGAACCAAAACCTAGTACCACGGTAATATACCGTGCTAGTACCTACTTCCCGTTGACCTAGAGTCATGAATTTTGGCAGCTAGCAATATTTTATAGCTCAACTAAAGGGGAAAATCCGATGAATTTGTGGTGACATCACAAAAAAACCGGCCAAGTGCGAGTCAGCCTCGCGCACTGAGGGTTCCGTGCTCGGGTATTTTTTCCAACATTTTGCACGATAAATTAAAAAATATTATACATAAAAATAAATAAAAATCTGTTTTAGAATGTACCTACAGGTAAAGCCCTTTCATGTGATACCCCACTTGGTATAGTTAAACACATTTTTTTTAATGATGTAACCACAAATTCGCGGTTTTCAGATTTATTTCTGTACTTGTGCTATAATACCTACCTACCTGCCAAATTTCATGATTCTAGGTCAACGGGAAGTACCTACCCTATAGGTTTCTTGACTGACAGACAGACAGACAACAAAGTGATCCTATAAATAAGGGTTCCGTTTTTCCTTTTGAGGTACGGAACCCTAAAAAAGTATTATTATTGTAATATGGTACCTACGGAACTTTTCGTCTACGAATCCGACTCACATTGGGCTCAACCCATCGCCGCCATCTCATCCATTAACTTTGAATAAAAAGAGTTTAGGTCTACATACATAACCTTTGCCTACATTTTTGCGTCCCCACCCCGATTACCATCTCGACCTTCGACCTCGACATCTTGATAGAAAAAATCAGCCTTTTTTCCAGAAATCTATAGGGAAGTATAATAAATACATGTGGGTGGGTATCTTCATTAATTCATTAGAATTCTTAAAACCCGTGGAATTTTTATCTTACGACAAAATGAGATCTTGGAAATAGGTTATTTAGATTGGTCATTCTATTTATTTATAAATTAAATGCGGCGAAGTAAGGCTTTGGCGCACAATTATTGAGAGTTCTACCGACGTCATTTAGCCACAGATATAAATAAAGCGGTCAACTAAACCCGATGCGCATGAGTCACTAAACGGTAACGATTTATACATTTCTTCTCAGAAAATATTGGTAGAAGGCGCGTGTAGAATTAATTAAGAAGGTACATTTTAGACAAGGGCTAGGGGCTTTATTCTGCAGGTATATACTTAGACAATTATTATAAATTGATAACACCCCCGACAAGTGAAGGTCACAGTAATAACTAGAAAAGAGCTGATAACTTTCAAACGGCTGAACCGATTTTCTTGGATTATAGCTAAAAACACTCTCTATCAAGCCACATTTCAAACAAAAAAACTAAATTAAAATCGGTTCATTAGTTTAGGAGCTACGATGCCACAGACAGATACACACGTCAAACTTATAACACCCCTCTTTTTGCGTCGGGGGTTAAAAAGAGAGGTGTAGCTCCGTTACTATAGGTCATATCCCTGCGTCGGTTGTGCTGGATACAACTGATCCAGTTCTTGGATTGGTGACAAACTTTGGAGGTCTGAATTTGAACTTCTTTTCTCCGTGCCTCAAAGGACACGCTAAGCTGCCGGTCCAGTTATTTGATCATAATAAATTTACACATAAAGAGTTGAAATCGTTCAAATTCATAGTTGAGACGTACGTATGCGGAAGTATGTGGGGAGTTTTGAAGCCTACCGCCTCTCAACTCCGTCCGTCTACACAGATAATATTTTAATTTTATTTTCTATCAAATTGATGCTTACGACAAAAACAATATATGTAGTTATCCCAGACTTCATTGCGTTTTCAGTAGGCAGTAGGCACTCGAGTAGATTTTAACATTTTAACAAAACGAATAAATAACCATTTCTTGAACCAAATACCTAAGTACTTGATCAAATAACTATTAAATTGTAGTCTAAATCCTTTATTCAAGCGGACGATGTTGCGGGCATTATCTAGGCCATACTAATATTATACTAGTACTATTTTATTAAATGTAAAATTATTATTAATATACTAGTTAATACTAAAATTAATTTACTAATTTTACTATAATTACCTTCCTACTAATTTCTATAACTAATTACTAATTTACTAATAATATTATAAATGGGAAAATGTGTCTGTCTGTCGGCTGCTAGCTTTTCACGGCCCAAAAATTTAACCGATTTTGGTGACATTTGGTACAGAGTTAGCTTACATCCCGGGGTCAGACTGCGGATATAAGCTACTTTTATCCCACAAAATCAAAGAGTCCCCACGGGATTCCTTAAAGCCCATTTATATGAAAGGTAGCTTGCGTCTCTGAAATTGACATAGACTACCTACTCTTTATCCCGGAAATATCAAAGAGTTTCCACGGGATTTAAAAAACCGACTGCGCAGAAGCCTACAATCTGCATAAGTAGTATCACAGCCGGCAGCATACAAAAGCAAAAGCTACCTAGATAGTTAATGCGACATTCTTTACCAGTCGGGTTTCATTTTAGGTAGTCGGGTTCCATACCTCAAAAGAAAAAAGTAACCTTCAGGTATAGGATCACTTCTTGTCCGTCTATGTTTGTCTGTTCGTCTGTCAAGGCCCTCAATGATCAAGTTGAATTATACTTAGGTCTACTACGGTCCCTTGGAGCTGTAAAAAAATCAAACTCGTTTATGTAACGCAATCAAAAATATGGCCATTTATGCCGCATATCTTGATATTCGTAAATAAATCAAAACCTATATAGGCCTGGTACTTCCTGTTGACCTAGAATCATGAAAGGCAAGAAGGTAAAGTCTCACAGAAGTAATACAGGGTGTAAAAAGAACGCTAGCAAAGCCGAAGACAGGTGTTATTACCTATCTAGTACCTACTGATAAGGTACCATTAAAAAACTATGATTTTTTTTAAATCCTGTAAGTATTTTTAAAAAGAGGCTCGACCGACATTGATCGGTTTTTTATTTAATTATTAAATTTTATATTTTACCTAAGCTAAATAATTTTCTTGCTACTTAGTTAACATGTTCCGCCAACTAAACGGAACTGTTGTCTCATAGGGAAGTCATGAACATGTCAGCAACTGTTAATAAATTAAATCACACCTGGCTATTGATGCATAATATTTTGCCGCTAAAGTCTGTTCGCTTATTACAATCACAAGGCCTAGGTAAATATTATATAGTATTACAGAACCCAAAGGTACAGTTGCATAACAGTTGGTTAAATAGTTACCGTTAAACTTGGACAAACATAAATATAAAAAGCAGAGTGGATTGCACAAGTCGGTAGGTATTTATTACCTCCATGATAAAAACTTCAGTTAGGCAAAGCTCATACATTTGTATTTTATAAAGTGAAGATGAATTCGTACGCTTGTGTGGGTGACGACCACACTAATATTATAAAGTTTGTGTGTATGTGTGTATGTTTGTTACTCCTTCACGCAAAGACTACTGAACGGATTTGCCTGAAATTTAGAATGGAGATAGATAATATCCAGGCTTAGCACATAGGCTACATTTTATCCCGGAAAATCAAAGAGTTCCTACGGGATTTTGAAAAACCTAACTCCACGCGGACGAAGTTGCGGGCAGCAGCTAGTAGGTACATATAAATATTAGCGAAGGACTTACACACCTTTTGACACCTTCGAGCGTAGATAATTTAAGAAATGGCGGCGCGGTCTGTTACCAGGGTTGGGTTAAGGTAAAAGATAAACTTTTGTTAACAGTAAAAGTAGGTACCTAAAAGTTAATAAACCCTGACTTGTGTAATATTCAAATCTCAACCCGTTTTGTTTATAAACCGTTAATATAAATATTGACGGTCAAAATTTTAAGGTAACCGTAACGTAACTTTAACCGTCTGTCATGCAATTGTAAACAATAAAGTACTAACTTATTCCGATTTCTGTACTACCTGTACCTATCTATTATCATTTCTAGATAGACGTCATATTTAACATTTCCGCTGTTTATTGAACAGCTTCGCCTATCGCCTACGGCTTTTTTATGAGTAGGTAAGAAGGTAGGTACTTATTATGTCCTATACTGTACTATTTTTATAGGAGTAGAACATGGCTACTAGGTAGATACCTACATTGTTATAGGGAGGTACTAACTACTAATAAGCTAATGTAAATGTGCATATCTATTTTTTTAAGGTTAGAACACACACAGTGCGAAATCTGTACCTAACTACGATGTCTTCTAGATCCAAAGCGCGAGTAGGTATATGGCGCACTGGTACTTAAGTACCAAGGTAGGTACAGATTCTGCGCTGTGTGTGTTCTATTTATTAGTAGTTAGTACAACTACTAATAAGCTAATGTAAATGTGCATATATATTTATTTTAAGGCTAGAACACACACAGTGCGAAATCTGTACCGAACTACGATGTCTTCTTAGATCCAAAGCGCAAGTAGATGCCGCACTGGTAAGTACCAAGGTAGGTACAGATTTCGCACTGAAATTTATTAGTAGTTAGTACCTACCTATATTGTTATAGGTAAGGACTTACTACTAATAAGCTAATGTAAATGTGCATCTCTATTTATTTTAAGGCTAGAACACACAGTGCGAAATCTGTACCTAACTACGACGTCCTCTAGATCCTAAACACGAGTAGGTACCGCATTGGTAAGCACCAGGGTAGCAGTCGCTATCTTGTTTCGCAATGAACGTGCTTCATACACCTTTCGTCCTGCTGGACATTCATAACGTCAGTGAAGTTCTAGCAGTGCGTCAAAGTTATTTTTAGCGGGTTCCAACATTCTGAACAATCGATGATGATAGTTTAGCCGCTTTTATTCGTATTGTATGCTGTTTGTTGTACCTATTACCTATTTTGTTGTTGTACCTATTATGGTTTTATGAGTTATTTATACTGATCGCTAAGAAAAAGAGATGGTGAAAAGCAGTTTAAAGACGGAGTTATGAAGTAAAATCGATAAAAAATTTGATCCCGTATCCCTAACTTTTTCTTTCCCGTATTCCCATAAAGTATCCCTAACATTTTTCGGGATGAAAACTACCCTATAGGTATGTTAACCCAGGGTATCAGCTACCTGTACCAAACATAAAAATCTGTTCAGTAGATTTAGCTTGATGCGGGCACACACAGAGAGGCCAAAACTCCAAAAAATAATTGTTAATTGGATCAATATTGATAATAATGTTTCCTGCGATTAAATTTTCAAAGAAATACATATAATCTACAGAAATCATCCAGCTATAGTTTTATTATAAGTATCTATAGATTGATGTTTATCATTATTTTTAACCCCCGAACCAAAAAGAGGGGTGTTATAAGTTTAACGTGTGTATCTGTGTATCTGTCTGTGGCATCGTAGCTCCTAATTGAAAGGTGGCTTAATCGAGAGTGTTCTTAGTTGTAATTCAAGAAAATTGGTTTAGCCGTTTAAAAGTTATCAGCTCTTTTATAGTTACTGTAACCTTCACTTGTCGGGGGTGTTATAAATTTTTAATTTACACTTGTATTACACTTGAATCATTGTTAATCCTAAATAAAGCATAAAACTGCGGAATGGTTAGTGATAATTATTGTACTTGAGGCTGAGTTATCTACGTACATTGACGGAATAGAATTTATTTAAACTGTTTCATAATTAATAGTAGGTATAGGTAGGTACCCCAAGCTTGTTGAACTTCGGATTAAGACAAGTTCAACAGGAACTTGTCTGAGAGTTAAATAGGCACTTAGGTTGAAATCCGGGCTGAGTTAATACGAAGTAAGTTATTCATTAATTGTTGGTAGAAGATGTCTTCCTACCTAGTTAGTTTACTTAAAATAATTGCAGGCATTCTTTAATAAAGTTTAAACCAACGTAGATAGGTGAAATGAACGGATTCGCAAGAAATTCAGTATCGGACTACGTAATGTACAAGAAACTACGTACGTAAGAATGTACGTAACTACAAGAAAGTTCAGAAATCTGGACATTTCTAATGAAAATCCAATATTTAAAAAAATTACATTGCTAAAAAGAATTTTAAGTAAGAAACTTTCCGCACGGCTGTCTAATCTGGGATGAGCCAAGATCCATGTACCGGTGCCTCCCTTGTGCGACGCACATCGAGCTCATCCTAGTCGGAAACATTATGATCCCCCAACCTTATGCAAGCGGCTGAAAGGCTTACTTATTACTAGCTTCCCAGGGTTGCTAACTATTTTTCCTCGGTTCGTTTAAAACGCAGAAATCTTTTCAGCGAAACTCGAATAATAAAATTAAAGTTTCGTTTCTTACTTTATGTAGATTAGATACCTACCTACCACCAGATGACTGCCATTTAAGTTTCATAAAAACCCAATTAAAAACCTCTCCCGAGCTCTTGGTTTTTTTTTAATCCTTTATTTATAGGCTTTTACATTTATGCATGTCAGCCTACTCTTTGATTTTCTGAGACAATCAATCAACCTATGTCCATGCCCGGGATAAAACTTGCAAGTTCTCTACACCAAATTTCGTTAAATGGATGAGACGTGAAAAGGTAATAAACAGACAAACTAACACACTTTCGCATAAGGAAAATACATTCTAGGTAGGTAAAATCTGGTATCGATATAATAGTAAGTACCTAAGTACCTACCTATTAATAAAATATGTAGCACCGCTAATTTTCTTCATTAATGCTCGGCTACCACGTGTGCATTTTACCTCATGCAGGTATCATCGGAAAACCACATTTTATGTGACATTGTTATCTATTACCTACCAAACCAATAAGTGGGGAAATATAGCAGTAATTTAATATCAGATAGGTAAGGTTTTTTGTTAAGAAATATGTAGTTCTGTCAACTGTGATTTTATTTTACTTGTGACCGCTATTGCATATAAAATAAATAAATGCAGTAGGTATACTTAATCATGGTATGTACATACTACATAGGTATTTCAGAATTTATTACAAAATAGAGAATACCGTCTGGATCATTTTGACAATAAATAATTTTCATAATGCTGAACGTTCCTACGGCCAATGGGGCAGACGTATTCTGGAGTGGAGACCGCGTATCGGTAAGCACAGTGTGGGACGACCTCCAGCCCGCTGGACCGATGACCTGAAGAAGGTGGCGTTGAGCGGGTGGATGAGGAAGGCTGAGGACCGTGTTTTTTGGCTCGCTCTTGGAAAGGCTTACGTCCAGCTGTGGACGCATACATGCTGATGGAATGGAATGGTACCTAAGTACCTACCTACTGTATTCTCCTAATCAGAAATTTACGTGAGTCCTATTGCACAAGAGATTGTATAGGAAACTTATCTTGTTGGTCGCTCTAAAGGTTTCCGGTTTTTTTCTCTGTAATATTGAATTAATTTGTAAGTATAATTTTTCTAAACAATTACGTTCATTGACGAAAGGCCTTAGGCTAAATGCAGAGTGAACCAAGTAGCTAAAATGTAAGTAGGTACTTATTTACCTAGACTAGAGGATTTAGCTCCGAGTAAAAACCGCTTAGGGTTGATTATAAATTGGTGGATGCGTCCCTGCTAATGTAAATCAATGTGGCAGACACACGTGGGTTTTGTGTCTCAACTCTCAATACCAAGGAAGTTCTAACGATAATATCAATACCAGCGGTCAATAGGTACGTACTAATATACGTACTTACTATACTTAGCTATAGAAATAGATGTAACCGCCTATCCCAATACCTATCTATTTACTTAGTTAAATTAAGTAATATGAAAGAAATCGGGCAAGTGCGAGTCGGACTCGCACACGAAGGGTTCCGTACCATAGTACAAGAAATAACTTAATTTCATAGCGCAATTAACTTTAACTTTCATAGCGGAATATCATGGCGGCCATTTTGAAATCTTATTAGGTATTTGTAGTATTTCTAGGGGCAATAGAAATACACATTCTATGAAAATGTTAAGAATTACGTTTCACAAGATACAGCCCGCTGACAGACAAACGGACGGACGGACAGCGGAGGATTAGTAATAGGGTACCAAACAAGCTCATTAAAAATTGAACTTACTCAAAAGTGAGAAAAGTTAAAAAACTTACTTAAAACTAAGTAAAGTTACCGTTAGCTTCTTTTGCTACGGAACGCTAAAACACCGCACGCGACTTGTCTGCCTAGGTACCTACCTATTTCCGTTAAACCTTAAACCAGTTCGTGTTTAAAATGAGTGACAATCTGACTTGTCTCACGTAACTATTTTGATTCGTGTAAAAAATAGGGCAATGACGGGACCTTGGTGATAGAACAATACCAATTACCAAGTCGCTTGTTTAAGATGAAGGCAACGGCAGTGCTTAGGCTGGCGTTCCGTGAGGTGCGAATACCTAGTTCCCTTGACCGAAGGCGCTGCGCTCAGTCGCCGCTCAGCTCTCTGCCTATATCCTCGTGCTTCATCCGAGATCAACTGCTACATCGAAAAGCACAAAACCCGACCGGCTCGTTTCCTAATCGCAGTGCAAAGTCATGCGTCGTGTGAACTGTGCCCCATCCCTAGTCACATTTCCCTCACATTTCTCACCGTGTATCCCTCAAGTTTTAGTTGAATAAGTGACTGAAGTGTATGTGAAAAAATGGATCAGCCGGAGCTTCAGGAGTTGCTGCAGAAACCGAAGTCGGTTCTGCTTGCAGATCACAAGAAGGCCACAAGTATGTTTGCTATATTTTTTATTTATACCTATCTAAGTAGGTATGTACCTACTTTTATACTCTTTAAGTACACCTTAAACAATCTACTTATATTATAGGAAGAAAACCACAAGATGATGAAAAATTCGGTAGTGCTTTTTATAATGATCTTGTCAGAGTACATAATATTATAACGTTTTATGTTAATTTACGAATTCGGTCATCTGTTTCTGTAGCAATAAGTGACACCTCAATAAGTGTCCGTTACGGAGATTTTAAGTTAAAAAAAACATCGTCAAACATTAATATCACACTAATATACTAAAGGCGAAAGTATGTGTGCATAAATGTGTATATGTTTGTTACTTACTCTTTCACACAAAATCTATTGCACGGATATGGCTATTTGAAATGGAGACAGCTTATACCCTGACATAAGCTACTTTTTACGCCGGAAAATCAAAGGTTTCCCAGAAAATCACGTGGATGAAGTCGCGGGTATCATCTAGTGTTTAATAAATAATTATTACTAGTTTTTGCCCGCGATTTAGTGTACCTACTACTACCGAAGATAATAATTAGCTATCACCACTATCAGCAGTGAAAGATTTTTCAGAATCGGATCATTAGTTCCGGAGATTTACAATAAAATGATTGATTGGTTGAGATTACCCCTTGCATACAAACCACATGCTTCCAAATTTTACCTCATAACTTATTAAAATCGCAAAAATGTACTAGCAAAATCTTATTTTTTGTTTTGCTCATAATGTTAACTTACAGTCCATTTTTTGCGGCAATTAATTTAAATTAAGTAGGTATATTTGTCATCCTTATGGCCTGCCCACGAACTTTCCGTTAGATAGCATGATACAGTAGCTTAGAACAAAGTAAATGGTCCTTAGATGATACCTTAAGCACAGAATACTTACATAATAATGTAGCCTAAAGCACTACATGCAGCGCTGCCACCGCCGTTCTTGATCTGTGCTTGAGGAACTACTTACAAGACTATTATCTATCTACTCTTACCACAATAAACCTAATGTCTTTAGTCTGTGGTTCCATTAAAAGCCGTGCGTGGGTAGTTCGCAAAACCGGTAGTTTTTTAAGGGGAATCAAATCGGGAAGTACCCTATAAGATTTTTTGACAGTCACGACAGACAGACAAACAACAATAAGTGATCCTATAAAGGTTTATTTTTTCCTTTTGAGGTACGGAACCCTAAAACAATCGATAGATAATGTAAAGACTTACTGTATTATTAATATTCGCATGTTAAGTTCAAAATGCCATTAAAATAAAATCAATACAATATGGAATGTGAGAAAACAGGACTAAACTAAACACCGACTTAAAAACAAGTTGAAGATGTTGTTCAACAAATCATAACCAGTTTCAAAGCTTGCATATGATTTTAAAACATTTAAGTAGTAAGTAGGTGACTATATTATCTACCCATCAAAAGTTAGGTAGGTAAATATTAAAAATTTCGTAACAATATTTCCTGATGTTATAATGTATGTTTATAATATTCAATATGTCTAAACTCTAACTATAACAACACAAACACCTAGTTAGGTATTTCCTACTGATATTTTGCTAGCTAGGTAAGCTAGGTTACCACCGTAAGATGCCTATCACCTCAAATTATATTATCGAATCCCATAACTATGTTCACCGGTAAAACCACCCTGCCAAACAGCGGCACGTCCCTAGTATACTTTAGCCTCTGCATCTTTCAACAATATTATAGCAGTCAAAACTCCTTGTTATTGAAATAAGAACAATCAAAAGTACTTTTGACTATCCAGGTTGACCAACAGTAATTTTGACCCATAACCGTTCAAAACATGTTCAAAACTCTTCACTGGGATACATTATTATCAACTCTCATTAAAAAATATAGGTAGTTAAAATAATTATAATGTTTAAAAAAATATTCGTCGAAGTGTTTACCATTATACCGTGGCTACTCCACAGTGCCTCAGATCAGCCCTGATATCCTAATGCCTGAATAACAAATAAAAATGGGTAGGCACATAATTTTTGTCGGGAGGTATAAAAACAACTTAAAGACAAAATAAAGAAAAAAAAGAAATTAACTTGTGAGATGAGTTCCCATGGGTTCCTCATTAAACTAATCTACATTTTACCTACATTCACAGATCATCCCAGGCCTATTACGTTGAGTATAATAAATACTCAACGTAATTCTAATCCTAACTCAATCATCTCCTCCTTTTTCTACAACCGCACCGCATGCCACCGTAAGCAATTTCACCCTCACCACCTGGTTGCCTGGTGCACTTCGACTGCCCGTTGTGCCAGATCCTTTTTTCCACGCACATTTAAATTGTGGAATCAACTTCCATCGGCGGTGTTCCCACTAGATTACAACATGGGGTTATTCCAGGGGCGGACCAACAAATTCCTGAAAGGCCGGCAACGCATCGAAGGTTCCTCTGTTGTCGCAAATGTTATGTTGGAACATAACTTGGAAAATTATTACCTACTCTCCTTTGTTATTTGATTTGATCTCTCTTGATAGTTTTAAAATACACACTTTCTACATTCCATAAAAAATACAATAAACGTTTCAAGTTTTGGTCGTAAAATTTCGTTTCCGTTTTCTGTAAGATAAAGAAAAGATTTCTATTTCTAACTGAGTAGCTTTTAGAAAATAGAAGTTGCTTGAATTGCTTGAAAAACCTACTTCTTTAAAAAACATAATTCCTATTTTTTAAAGATTGCCTTCGAGTCTAATATACCTAGTAATAAATAATAATTAACAGCTAAGTACCTAATCGAAAGACTACTTAGTTAAAACCTTTTGCTACTTAGGTACTTACATTTTACTTACTTACCTTTTGTGAAAAAAGGAAAAAGCTAAATTATGGTAATATAAATGTAAAAACCAAATAATATTATATATACTCTTTTGGTCAACAATGCGGGCGTGCCATCGCCCTGGGAAATCCCTCAGGTACATTTTTATAGTCCGAGAGTTAAACGCTAAAAGCTATAGGTGGTTGTTAAAAAATGATATAATTATTAATTATTAAAATGAAGCTTGGTAATAGAATTTATAATCCTTTATTTGATGATTTTTATAAGTATACCTGGTAGAGTGATATCTAAGTGATGATAAAAAACAAATTAAAAACCTTCTAATTTAGCCCTTAGGGATTGAATTTTCATTTCCCTTTTATATAATTAGATAATTATTAGATTTTTGAGATGAAACCAAAATAGCAAGCCTAAAAAAAGTTGTTTTACTAAAAAAGGGGCTACAGAAAAATCATAAATTTTCAGATAAAGTTTCATTCCATATATATTATTATATCCATATATATTCCATAATAGTATTATTATGTCGAGGTGTCATCACATAAAAAACAGAGCTTCAGCTGCCAGCTCTAGTTTACCATAACAAGCTAAACTTAAGAAGGCCGTACCTTTCATCCTATTGTTTCTAGTGTGAGGCTTCGGCCGTGGCTAGGTACCACCCTACCGGCAAAAACGTGCCGCTAAGCGATTTAGCGCTCCGGTACGATGCCGTGTAAAAACCAAAGGGGTATGCCGTATGTATGGGTTTAATAAAAACTTCCAAATTAGCCCGCATCATCACTTACCACCAGGTGAGATTGCAGTCGAGGACTAACTTGTATCTGAATAAAATAAAAAATTACAAACCCTCTTGGAAGATACCGTGAGCTCTCGGGAACGGTGGTTCATCTTGATATACCTACCTTATGCGTAATATTCTGAGTCCATACCAACTACCTACTACCTAGTACGCGACAGGTTGAGATGGCTATCGGGGTATGAAGCGAGGGGCCGCCCCGCACACCCGCAGGTCATCCACGCTCACCCGTAGCGGGTTAGCGTGGGGCTGTGCGGGTGTGCGGGGCGTCCCCACCCGGGTTGCCATCTGTGCCTGTCGCGTACAATACTTACCTGCCACGCACGAAGACTTTCGTACCATCGTACAAAAGTCAAACTTTTTGATGTAACTACACAATCACGGTTTTCGGATTTTTTCCTTTACTTGTGCTTGTCAAATTTCATGATCCTAAGTCAACAGGACCCTACTTGACAGGTCTGGAAAGACGCGACAGACATACAGACATCGAAGTGATCCTATAAGTTTTCCTTTTTTCTCCGGAAATACGGAACCCTAAAAATTATATATTTTACGCAGAAATCACCACTCAGTCAGCCTACCCAAATAGTCAATAGTTGTCTAACACGTCCAATGTAAATCCCATATAATATTATGTATTCATGTCTAGCATATTAATTGAATTACAACTAAATTCCGTCGTCTGTTATTCCCCGTAGACGACACTAGTTCAGGAAGAAGATTTTATAGGTTTACATTACAGTAAATAATTAATTAATTATAGATATTATACTAATGGCTAATGTTATAATTTTTATAAACTTTTATATAAACTATAATTTTGTTGTTATAATAGATACATCAAATTAGCATATTTATTGGTTATATAAATACAAGTCTTTTTAAATTAAGTACGTATAGATTTATCATGGTATCACGAAAAAAAACTTATTAATTTTTTTATAATATCCTGAATTTATTATACTGTTCGTTCATGTCTTCTATCAGTATCCTACCTTAAAAATTACTAAGAATTCAATTATCAAGAAATGAAAAAATTAAGTTAAAAAGTAAGGTACATGGATTTGGAGATAGTATTTCAAGCTTAAACCTTTCTTCTATCTATAATACACTATTTTAAACAATCTTTTTTTTAAGTTGTTAAAAAAGTTTTCTGTTTCTCATTAACATTCAATAGACACATCATATAACATTTAGAGTTAATGTAATGTATCTATATTATATGCAAATTATTTTATGTAAACGACAGTGTTGAATACAAATTTAAAATTAATATTATGATATCATAGAACTATATCAAGAGAAACCTAATGTACCTAGATATCTGGACATTAATCTGGCATAAAGCATCTTTAACTCTGAATTTATGGCCAAAAGCAGAAAGAGTAGGTCGAAATTTAAAAAAAAACCCGGTTAAGTGCGAGTTGGACCGTACCATCGTACAAGATATACCCTAACACTTTTATGTAAAACACTGCAAGTTAATGTGATTTAGTTAATTAATTGTTTTTGAACACTTTTTTTTGTGATGTAACCACAATTTCACGGTTTTTGGATTTTTCCTTTACCTACTTGTGCTACAACACCTACCTACCTGCCGAATTTCATGATTCTTGGTCAATGGGAAGTTCCAACCCTATAGGTTTTCTTGATAGACACGACAGAGGGACACACAGACAGACAGCAAAGTGATCCTATACGGGTTCCTTTTTTCTTTTGAGGTATAGTTCCCTAAAAACTGTAGGAGTCTAGTAGCTTCAGCTACGTATTGTGAAGAAAGCTTTTTGAATTCAGAAAACTTTTATCGCGGAAAATGTATTGTACGTTAAACCTTAAACCAAAGCTAAAACCAAGCTAAAAACCATTGTCGTAAAACAAAAAATAAAAAAATGATTCAACTTATGCGGATAAGAATAAGTAGACGTAGGTACCTAAGTACTGAATACAATTAACTTAGGTTTGGCCTTGAGTTTATTTTAATCCGCTTTGCCACTTACAACTTTTAAAAGTTTGGGCTTTAGGCCACTAAAACCAAACTGGCCCGCCTGAAACACTCAATCAATCAATCAATCAGTCTGTTTGCGTCCACTGCTGGATGCTACTACCGTCACCTTTACAGCGTCTGCATCAACTTTACACGTTAAAACGTTAAACATTTTAAACGTTTAACGTAACGTATTTTAAAGGTTAAACGTTTTTTTTTTTGTGATACACAGACAGACTGACTGCTACGGAATCCAAAAATAAATATGAGTAAGTAGGTACCTATAAATTGCCTATTAATAAGACGAAACATAGGTTGGGTTGGCAGGCGGCGCCACGTGTATCGAATCCGCAGCTCATCGCACCGCGCTAAGCTTCTTCTCATTGCGGAAAGTTCGTGGACGGCAGTGGGCGGGCGATCCGAAAAATCTGTCATTTCGCGAACATTCCATAGATTCCGTAAATTCAGTACGTTTCAAAATTGGTTGACTATCCCTATTGTATCCGTCCTGGGGTATTCCACCATGTAGTCATGTAGGTATTAAAAAGCCGATCTACGGCTCATCCGGGCTCATGCATTATAAAATATGCAAAAGTGTATCTGTCTGTCAGCTAGCTTTTCACGGCTCAACAGTTTCAGCAATTTTGATGAAATTTGGTACAGAGTTAGTTATCATCCCGGGAAAGGACATAGGCTACTTAATCAAAGAGTTCCCACGAGATTCTTAAAGGCCCATCTGTTTAATCGATTTATATGTAACTTGATAAGTACAGAGGTAGCTTGCGTCCTGGAAATTTACATAGGAGTTCCCACGGGATTTTTAAAAACCTTAATCCACGCGGACGAAGTCGCGGGCATCATCTAATCATAATATTTGGGCAAAAAAGTATCGTGGTACTGGCATGTAACTTGAAAAACTTAAAAGCTAATACAGGGGTTATTAATTGTTATACCTAAAGTAGGTACATAGCAAATAGAGCTTGCAATGCCTGTCAGACAAAAAGGCCAATTTTTTTGCGATCTACGGTTTAAACTCATCAAGAGTTTAAACCGTGGATCGCAAAAATTTTTTGTGGGCAATGAATTTAATTAACACCTCTGTTTGAACGACATCAAGTACGAAACCAGTTTTAAGTAAAATAAATTAAGTATGTGAACTATTATTTGTTTTTACCCGACTGCGGCAAAGCCAAAAGGAACGGTTATGATTTTACCAGTCTATATAGTATGTATGTATGTATGTGTGTATGTGTGTACTGGGCCGATTTTGATGAATGAGGTGTCAATCGATTCGTCTTAACTATCCGGGTGACATAGAAAGAAAGAAAGAAAGAAAAGACCTAACGGATATTACATGAAAAAAAGTGGGGGTCTCCAAAAAAATTTTTTTTTTGCTATTGTATCGAGTGGGATGTCAAATGAAAGAGGAGAAAATTTTGAGTTCATATATATAAATGTACTACAATATTAAAATATACCAAGCGACAGAAAAACAATTTTACTATAATATTTCAGCGTTTATTAAGACGATCGCAGTCGGGTTTTAGTTTTCAACTTTATCTTGTTACTGCTCTTGATGCCATGACGCGTGTCAAGGTGAAGGTTAAATAGGTAAGTATGAACAAAAACTGCTAAAATAAATAAAATAAACTACGATGCATTTCATAATTATTACATACTATCCGAATCAGGCGTATTAACGGATTCCGTAAACAATAATTGTTGTATTAATAAAACAAAAAAACGCAAGGCTCTTCAAAAAAATTTTTATAAAAGGATTGGAAAATTCTTCTCCTCCTTTTTTGAAAAATCAGTTTGATATAAAATTTTGTACCTATTTGTTTGACTGGGTTTTGACGAACCCCACTTTTATGAAACTTTCACTGATCAGTCAATGGCTTTGCAAGTCGTAGATAATAAAAAACAATTTTTTATTCTTCACTGACGAAGCTAGGCACAGATGAAGCCGCGGGCAACTGCTATTAGAACCTTTAAATAAATCATGACCGTAACTATTGATTTGATTTAATACTCGTTTGAGACAAAGTTGGCCTTTTAAACGCCGAGTAAAAAATACTTACTTAAATATACCTTAAAAGATAATCCCTACTTCAATATTGTTTGATTGATTTCTAAACATAATGATCAAATAATTATGGAGTAAAAAATACCAAGAAGCATTTAGTTGGCATGAGATCCGGTTAAGTAGGTACAAGAGGAACTATATGGATGGGTATTTCGTTAAAACTTAAAGCTAGCCTTATCTATACAAATCTTGCCCGCGTTGAATGGTGCCAAGAATACTGGCTGCAATTCCGTGCTGGCTGATCAGCCAGGCTGATCCTTAGCGCAAAAACTGAGCCAGCTCTTCTGTCACCCGATGAGGCTGACAATGGCCTCAAAGACTCCATGGCCCTAGGGTCTGAGAAATTTTGAATGAGAAAACATCTCAAAGCTTCCCGAACACTATCCTGCCGAGTTGGATCCGGTCACTAACCTCTAGCTCGAAATTAGAACCAACCCATCTGTTTAGAAGAAGAACCTAGCTAGGTGCCTTCTTAGAAATTATAAATTTCTGATGAATTGTTACTCCGGCCAGGAATTGAATCAGGATCTCCTTGAAACCACAGCAGCACTAAATGCTGCCCGGGCCCTAGGCAGGTCGAATAGATACAGTAATATGATGTACCATGTTATTTTAGCTAAATATGGGGTAACCCCGTAAAATACCATAAATACGTGCTAATTGATGTCGCACAAACCTATTTTTTCGGTTTAGTCGTATGTTTTTATTTGTATAGGTAATAAGCTAATAAAAGATTAGGGCACACGACCTGTGTTCAGCCAAGTTCTAATAAGACTAATACATAGGAATAATTTACGTCACCAATTATAGGATTACAACAATGAAGTAAATAAATTCCTTACGACGATAAAATTAATGTTAATAACAGAGCAGCAAAATATATTAAACTAGAGGATGCCCGCGACTTCGTCCGCGTGGATTTAGGTTTTTAAAGATCCCGTGGGAACTGTTTGATTTTACGGGATAAAAAGTTGCCAATGTCAATTACAGGGACGCAGGCTATCTCAGTACCAAATTTCATACAAATCGGTCAAGCGGATGAGTTTTTAGGAATCCCGCGGGAACTGTTTGTTTTTCCGGGATAAAAAGTAGCCCATGTCCTTCCCCGGAATGTATCCTTAGTCTGTACAAAATTTCGTTAAAATCGGTTCTGCGGTTGAGCCGTGAAAGCGTAGCAGACAGACAGACAGACACACTTTCGCATTTATAATATTAGTATGGATTGATGTTTTATAAATTCTAGTTTATAATAATAGTTGAAATCGCGTTTGTGGTTTACAGAATTTATTAATTTACTTAGGTACGCTAGAACTCTATAATTCAAAGCTGTTATTATTAATTAAGATTAAGAATTAATATGTTTCTAATAATTGGACCTTGGTTGAAAATTGATTTTGATTAAAAGCACTTAGGTACTTTAAACAACCGGCCAAGTGCGAGTTGGACTCACACACGAAGGGTCCCGTAGGTATCATACGAAATATAACACTATTTTACTTTTCGTTGATATTAAAAGCATTTATGCAAATTGTATTTAAAGCATTTATGCAAATACTAGCCGATGCCCGCGACTTTGCCCGCGTGAATTTAGGTTTTTCGAAATCCCGTGGGAACTCTTTGATTTTCCGAGCTAAAAAGTAGCCTATGTGCTAATCCAGAATATTATCTATCTCCATTCCAAATTTCAGCCAAATCCGTCTAGAAGTTTTTGCGTGAAGTAGTAACAAACATACATACACATAAACACACACACACACACACACACACACACACACACACACACACACACAAACACACACACACACACACACACACACACATACACACACACACACACAAAAACACACGCAAACTATCGCTTTTATAATATTAGTGTGATAACTGAGTAATTGTCAAACCGTATACAAACATGATACCATAGCCATTGAATAAAATTACTAAGTATACCTGCCTAGACTCCTAAAAGAGCTATTTCAAACAAAATCGTGTTTTATGAAGCTTTCAAAATTATTATGTTAGAGTGTAGTACTAAGGTCGTTGTTAGTAGCATTGACACAATGTGCTCGCACTAAGATATCTACTCATGTGCTAAGATGGCCACACAAAAGTTTATAACGACACATAAGTTTCGCAAGAAATCTTCTTACTCGTAGTCTGTAAATAATTCGTGTTTTGTGTCTTAATTATTATTAACCTACACTAGTTATTCCAATTTTCTCAATACCTTTTCACTTGATGTTTTAGTAAATTTTTCCCACTGATTTTTCCAAAGAAACTTGCCTAATGTTGTTTAGAGTTCGCTAGGTAGCGATAAGGCCGTCAAATTTTACCTACCTGCCTATATTTTGTTGTGCTTTGTATGTGTTTAATTTTGTGGTGTACAATAAAAGTATATTCATTCATTCCTCATGGCTAAAGTTTGGAATACTCTTCCGCGATCTGTGTTTATTACCAATTACAATTCGGGTATCTTTAAAACAAGAGTAAATAGGCATCTTCTAGGTAAACGCATCCCATCTTAGGCCACATCAACACTTGCCATCAGGTGTGGTTGTGGTCAGGAGACTGGTAGAGATCTCTTATAGAGTTATCTCTAGCACTTACGTGCACTAGTAAGCACCTGTGTGCTTCCCTGTCCACTTTTTCTTTCTTTTTCTCTTTATTTTTACAACTTTCAAATAAAAATAAATAAATAAGTAAGTTCTGCATAATGTTCTCAAAAGTCTGTGTATTTACATAGTCCGGTGATGGGTTGAGATGATGATGATAATATATTGAGCGGACAAGATTCTAAAGGAAAAATTCGCTTGCGTTTTTGCACTTGAGGGATATCCAGGTATCTTTTATTATTCAAGGATAAAAAAATTGTATAAAGTTTTTAACATTACGAATATAATTTTATAATTTAGACTTTTTTATCACGGATTTCCGCTAATGCGGATACGGATATGAAATATACCGATAAGATCAATTAAGTACGAGTAAGTACAGAATATATTTGAAAGTTAAAAACTATAAAGAAACTACGAACGTTGTATTGAACTAAGGTTCTTTTAAAGGTTCCGTATTAGGTACAATGACATTAGGTATCCATAGACACGCTACGTTCATATTACGACTTACAATTAGGCATATAAAATTCGTGCTCGGTGATGAGTAAGACAGAAGGTACAAAACGCACGAGAGTAAAAGAGATCATCGTCATCATCATCATCATCATGAGTAACCCATCGCCAGCCCACTACTGAGCAAGGGTTTAGGCCATAGTCCGCTACGCTGGCAAAGAGCGAATTGGCAGACTTTACAGTTCACATACTTCGAGAACCAACGTTATAAAGAATTTTCAGGCATGCAGATTTCCCCACGATGTTTTCCTTCGTGTATAGCAAATGATGTTTAATTTCTAAAAACGCACATAACTCCGAAAAGTTATAGGTGTGTCGCGTGTGCCCGGAATCGAACCCCGACCTTCACTTTAGATACATATCTACTATCTACTTATGTCGTCACGAGCCTATTTAGTTAGGTACTTACTTCGATTCTGAAAATCTTTCACTGATAGATATAGATAGCTACATTAATCCCCGAGTGCGAAGCTACAAATAACGCGAACAAAGTCGCGGTAAAAAGCTAGTGTATAATAAAGGCTTAGTTTTTAGAAAGGGACCACTAGTTAGTTTTAGGTACGAGTAAGTAGATATACCTAAAAGGTGTGTTGCAATTGAGCCCTCGCCTTGACTGATTCTGTAAAATGCCTTTAGCCTTTAAAAAAATGTAATTATTATGTAACGCGTACATTCAACTTAAAGCTGACCTTGTGTGAATTTTTTAAAGATCAGAGGTCCGCAGTCTGCACCTGACCGCCCTATCACTTGTAATTTATCGAAAAATGTCGCGCAATTTTTGACACAGCTGAAATTATTACATGATATTTATTTGTACCTACCAAAAATTGATACCTAATAGTAATAAATTCCACGGGATTGTCAAAACTTAATAATAAATATCCACAAGAAGTCGATGAAGTCGCGGGTATTATCTAGTTTAAGTAGGTATATATTATAGATAGGTTTACAAATTCTATGGTGTTCTAAGCGTTTTCCGTGAAATGTAATAATTTATTATGGTGAAAACCGCATAGAAATAACCTTAATGAGATTAGATGCCAGATAGCCACGGACTGCGACTTTGTTTTAAACTACATACATATGTAAAAGATGTACTCGTATGTAAATTGTGGTTAAGAAACCAAAACCTTGTGGCCTTAATATTTTATTGTCTGTCCATTCACAGTTAAGTATATATAATGATGTTTAAGTAGAACTTGACCAGTGCATACAATACTTGCTATAACGTAACACTACTGTTACCGTACTGTATAACTGCTAGGAGAAGATTTCAAAGTTTTTAAAACGCTTACGAATCTCGTAAGCCAGTTTTTCGAGCTAGCGCGAGAAACATTGCGATCTAAAGAACTGAAGGAAACCCTCGTACCTTGCTTTATTTAGTTTTAAATTTATGTAATTAATTATCACCACTAGATCATATTAAAAGGTGTACAATAAGTACCTACCTACTTTGAATAAATGATTTTGAGTTTGAGTTTAAAAAGTTGATCGAGCATTACCGTATCTAATTCAATAATGAAGTGGGTAAAATCCGTCACCACGGAGTAGGTATGGACTATGGCGGCGTTACCGTACAAAATTGCGAAACAATATTCGAACATTTTGGTAGTAGGTACGAGTGCTGTTTATTATCTAAGATTTAAAGCTTTAATACAATATGTGCGAACTCATTGCCGCATTATTCACATTTTCGCATATCTCTCAGTTTATAAAAAAACTATACAAGTAGGTAGTCATTCCGGTCCGCAGTTTACACTTCACACGGGTAGGCTTATTATGGTTAGGCTTAAGTACCCTAATTATAATTTAAATACTTATATGAATGTGTTAGAGTAAACACGAATATAATTAATAATAAGTCGGTAAGTACTCCATTGTGTAAATAATGTTCTAAAATATGAAACCAGCATTGAAATAAACTAAGTGTAATGTGTAAGTGTATTGTGACTTTCGTAAGTGCTTTTATAAGTCTGAAACGAAGAATAAATAAATACAATACAATACAATAAGAAGTTTAAAAATTAGGTAGGTATAAGAGAATAAGTAGGTACACAGAAAAACGTGCATTGCTACTTTGGTTCATACATTTTAGAGAAGACATTTTTCTCCATAAGTAGTTATAGAGGTCAATGGCCCAACCACAGAGACATTTTCTCGCGATTCATAGGCTACAAAGTCACCGTAAATCGAATCCCTGTGCGCCTCAGAGCACCAGTTATTGAGTAACCACACGTGTATTGGGATTCAAACAGTTTGTTATTATTCCGTACATTCCTTCAATGAGTGAAGTGGCTTTAAGGCTTGGTCAGATAAAACTCGTAACGGCGGTGTCAAAGTCAAAGAGACCGGTTGGTCGATTGCGGAAAAGCTGCACTAAACCATGGCTATTCTTGTGATCGACTTATCCCTAAATTTGTGGTATTCTTAATCTTATTAACCAAAAGTTGAAGAGTGTTGACCAATCAGAGGTTATTGCGATCGTCACTGTAGCTGTCAAAACACGGTGGCAGGCCGCCCAGATGACAGTGGCAAAGGGAACTAACTGTGCCAATGGATATGTCTACGCAAAAGAACTGTTCTCTCATACTGCGGGGGAAACAAAATGTCAACTGACAAAAAAATCCCACAGTAGTATTGACATTCTCGTCTCGTCTCACTTCGTACTACCAAATAAAAATGAATAAAACACTGCGCAAGATCATGGTCAGAGCTCTATTTTTGTAACGCCAACTGTATAATTCAAGTAATTGTAGGAAGTTTGTACATATATTGTATTTATACATTTTTCATATAGTTCCTTGCAGTACATTTTATACAGGTGTAGGTACATTGGGAGTTTTTGTCGTTGCGCTTTATGTCTGCCCAGGCCTTTTGATCTAATGCACCTTTAATAAATTATATTTTATGAGTAAAGATCATATTATCTGATGTTTTATCTTGTACATACAAGTTGTTTACAAACGATAAACGTGGTATTTGAAGGAATTCTAGTTTTACTAGACTGCAACATAATACTTAATAATAATAATTGATTGATAAATATAATTGATACCTACGACCACTAATCAATAATAATCCCTACCTGCGTTAGATGTACTCTACGTACCTACTTACACATGCTTTAAGCTTTTACCCGAAACTTTGTTTGCGTGTATTTATAAAAATCCCATAGAATTCCTATATTTTTAGGGTTCCGTACCTCAAAAGGTAAAAAGGAACACTTATTTATTTTTAACTTTTTAGTGTTTGTGGTTTTTGAAGTTGGTTTTATTTTTCTTTTTTTCATTTCAAATATAAAATATCACCTAATTATTATTTAGCAGTCATTCATATTCTCTTACCTCCTATTTACTAAGTTTTGGATTTTAAATAAAAGAGGAACCTTGACTCGGTACCTACCTTGGTATTTACGTTACTCGCGTAAATAATCTTATGTTAAAATATCTTAAATTGCAATTGGAAGAAAATATATTTAGCACAAAAATCCAGTTACAACGTTGTCACCGTGACAGCCTACCTACCTACTTAATTTTAACGCATAGTTATTATAATAATTATTATTTATTTATAGCCTGGAAGTAAATTGCATAGAGTTTTAAACTGATCAAGTGTGTTCTGTAGTCATGCTTATAAAAACCGGCCAAGTGCGAATCGGACTCGCACAGAAAGGGTACCGTCCGTACCGTACAGTACCGTACCATCGTACTTGGAAAATCACTTTTTAATTTTTTTTAATCATCATGGCAGTAATTTTGATACTTTAAGTATTTTTTGTTATAGCGGCAATAGAAATACACATTCTGTGAAAAGTTCAGGTCTCTGCTTATTATGGTTCACGAGATACAGTCCGCTGGCAGACAGATAGACGGACGGATGGACCTCGGAGTCTAAGTAATAGGATCCCGTTGGCACCCTTCGAACCAACGAACCCTAAAAACCATCTTGCACAGACTTACAGATTATCTTGGTCGATGAAAGCTAGTTTTTTTCTTACTTTTATGTGAGGAAGATAGTTGAAGGTAGGAGAAAGATTTTTTTTCAAAATATGAATAGTATCAATGTAGCGATAGCAAGTTTCAATACGTTTATTTTTAAAATGGATGTGACACACAGAACGGACTGACAGACTTGACGAAACTATATTGGTTCCTTGTTTTGCTACAGAACCCTAAATATAGCGGAAACAATTCACTACAACAGCCATTGACCGTGACCATGCATTTTTGTTTAAAATTCATGCAAAATAGATATTTAAAGGCATTATTTCAAGGTTCTGCGAATTGAATGCAAATGCCGCCTTATTAAATCTGGGGCAAGATTTATTTAAGCTGATCGCCCATTGGCTGCTATCACGAGCGATTGTTTTTTTTTAGCATCTGGGCCCCTATGAGTAGATAATATGGATCTCTAATTTTTGGGCTATCATCTATACAAGGGGAAATTGACTAACATAATAAAATTATACCTAACATATATGTACATACAGCTCAAGCCATTGGGACTATAAAAAAATAAGTTTTCTTTATAACTTAGACTCCTTCTAAGAACTTTCTGAAATTCCACTGTGGGGAGTCGGTGTGGATTAGTTTATAGCTAATCTATTATAGTAAGGTCACCGAGTACGCACACATAGTACGTCTACGCCTTATACTGTGCTAAGCTATATATGACGAATTTATCGAATCTTTTTGAAGGATAGGCTTTATAGATAAAAGACTGCAACAAGTGTAAATTAAAAAATTATAACACCCCCGACAAGTGAAGGTTACAGTAATAACTAGAAAAGAGCTGATAACTTTCAAACGGCTGAACCGATATTCTTGAATTATAGCTAAGAACACTCTTGATCAAGCCACCTTTCAAACAAAAAAAACTAAATTAAAATCGGTTCATTAGTTTAGGAGCTACGATGCCACAGACAGATACACACATACACACATCAAACTTATAACACCCCTCTTTTTTGGTCGGGGGTTAAAAAATATGTTCATTGAGTAGGTCAAAAATTTCTTAAAATATAAATTTTAAGAAATTTTCTTTTTCGTTTCTTTTAGGTCAAAAAGAAAATTGGGGCTGTATAGCAGGAAGAGGAAAAAATTACACCGTAGCATACATAATATATCTGCCAGATTACAGAATCTATCGCTTAAGCATCCGAACGTAAAGTCGAAAAAAAGTTAAAACATGAACTACTATAAACGCTCAGATAGAGATGGTCAATAGTAGCTAATGTACACTCAGCTTTAACAATGCAATTGTAGAAATTGCAAATTGTTTTATCGGAATCCATCGATGAAGGTAACTTTCTCCTTAGAAAAAAATATTTCAAAGACCAATTAGATAGGTAATGCATGAGGAAAAATTACTTTTTACCTCATAGTTCGTCATTATTATCATATTATGTTTTATCAGCCTATATGGACGTCCCCTGGTTAAAACAGAATTGGCCTTTCCTAGAGAGAGTGCCACCGCATTCTCTTAAAAAACCTCCTTCTTTTGAAGTTGATTAACGGGGCTCTCTCCGTCACTTACTCCATACAATCGTAGTTCTAATTTCGTTTGAATATTAAGCAACTAAAGTCCATGGAATTTTGCAGACATATTCTAGAAACTAATATCTGTGCCTGTGGTGTTTCACACTTTTCTAAAAATATGTAGTTTTAAAATTACATAGGCTCAAAGATTTGTATCTGAATTTTTAAGACCGCGTAACTTTGAAACCGAATATTTTAACGGAAATCTAGAAAACCACAGGCATAGATATTAGTTTCTAGAATATGTCTGCAAAATTTCATGAACTTTGGTTGGATATTCAAATGAAATTGGAACTACGTTTGTATGGAGCGAGTGACGGAGAGACCCCTCTTAAAACACTTCAACAATCATCATCTTTATTCTTAACTTGGCTTTAATCCTACTGTGTAGCGCCTGCTACATAGTAAAAGCAATAACGCGCAAGATATTCAAGATCTGGATTTGTAATAGCAATATTTACAGAATTGCAAAATATTATGAACTTTTTACAGGCTAGTGCAGTTTAGAGCCTCAATAGCTCAACCGGTAAAGGAGTGGACTGAAAACCGAAAGGTCGACGGTTCAAACCCCGCCCGTTGCACTATTGTCGTACCTACTCCTAGCACAAGCCTGACGCTTAGTTGGAGAGGAAAGGGGAATATTAGTCATTTAACATGGTTAATATTCTTTAAAAAAAAACTGTTACTTAACAAAAAAAAAATGCGCCTGCTGAATTAAAATACTTATTGTAAAGACCAAAAGCATTGCTAAGACATTAAGAACAAAACTTTTTTCTAACCATATAACAATAAACGTTCTTAATCTAAAGTATGTATTTTTTGTTTTCTTACTATATTTCTATGGAGATTAATTTACTTTGCATCAAATCAATAGAAAAAATGCGCCTACTATTGGATGTAGTTCTCTTTTAGATTGCGCCAACGTATCATGCTATAGGTATTCATCGTTATACTTACAATATTTTATCACAAGTGTAAATAGAAAATTTATAACACCCCGACAAGTGAAGGTTACAGTGACTCGAAAAGAGCTGATAACTTTCAAACGGCTGTACCGATTTTCTTGGATTATAGCTAAGAACACTCTCGATCAAGCCACCTTTCAAACAAAAAAAAACTACATTAAAATCGGTTCATTAGTTTAGGGGCTACGATGCCACAGACAGATACACAGATACACAATACACACGTCAAACTTATAACACCCCTCTTTTTGGGTCGGGGGTTAAAAACCTAACTAGTGAATAGGAACTGATTGCTTCACCTCTTCTACTGAACGAAATTCGTTCCCATTATAACACTATGCTAACTCGGGGTTCCAATCAAACCCTCAAAACTTAATGCTCAATATAGGTAGCAGTTTAGGTAACAACTGCCAACAAATAAATAGCAAGGAATTAGGATCTGCTAAATATTATAATTGATTAAATTAATCAATTTGAAAGAAAAACATGCTGTCTCTGGAATGCACGCTATCTAAAGAAATTGTACGTGAAGACCAAATTTCGTGAAAATCGGCTAAGCCGGTGGTCCGTGATAAGGTTAAAGACGGACAGACGTCCTCTTTTTCATTATAATAGTTATTAAGTAGTATGGGTATGTATTTCTACATTCAAGCAGACGATCATGGAAAATTTTCGTATTTCAAGTTAAAATCCAAACTATTAGGTATAATAAAAATATTTATTTATTAAATTACCTACAAATAAATTATTACATTGCTGTACTAGACTGAATATTTACAATTTTTTATCACTAATTAATAAAATATCATTTATTGTCGCCGGACAGTATTAAATTCTCTAACGAATAAGGATTTGGTAAGGCGTATTCCGTTTCATAGTCTGAAGTTTCCAGAACTCCATCATCTTGTGTAATTCCACTTCCATTTTCAGTGATCAATTCCAAAACACCGTCAAATATCAAATGGAATATATCAGCAATCGTGACCATTCCAAGTTTCTTCAAGAATCTGACTTTACAATCGTATAAGATTTTCACTATATATTTAAAAGCTTGAATGCCAAGATCGATTATAATATCTCTTATTTGTGTCTTCAGAAAAGTGATTATGGGTTCCAGGTTTCCAAGAGAGTTCGTTATCAAAGACTTGAGTCCCAGTTGAATGGAATCTGTACTTAATGATCGCACTTCTCTATTTGTCCCTGGTTCTTCTGCATGAGAGTAGGCAATAAGAAGTAACATGAATATCGTTATTAATCGCTGCATCTGTAACAAAATTCAATATTAGTGTGTTTCTCGAATATTATTATAGTTTACTAATCTAGCCTTATAAAACTTGAGAAAATAGCTATGGCAAGTCACTTGGACATCACTTGCAGTACGCAAACACTCGCAGCAAGTCAGTTTTAGCAGAAAACTTGCAGAAATCGACATTGACAAAAATGTCAGCGGCTAGTGCAACTTGCAAGTTTAATTGGTGCTATTTATTCTTATATACTAATTTACCTTTTTAGGGATCCATACCTAAAAAGGAAACAAGGAACCTTTGTAGGATCACTTCGTTGTCCGTCTGTTTTTTTCTTTTTTTTTTAACTTAGCGTTGGCTTAGACGTCTAATTTTATTACAGATCTAAGGGATACCTAAATATTTGTTATTAATTTCAACTTAATTCCTTTACGCATTCTTGAGATAAAGACAGACTGACAGACGGACGGATGAAGAAGTAATTCTACAAGAGTTCCTTGAATAAATACTAATACTAATAAGATACAATACTAGAATACTAGATGCTGATACATAAACCCTAAAAATGCTGCCAGTTACTTTCCCTCAATCTTTTCCAACCCTTCATTCTCTTCAGAACATTATTAATAATAGAAATAATAAAAAAGTGTAAGAAATTATACTAATTTTATAAATACAACTTTTGTGGCCTTTAAATTTCACTTTAATTTTTTCAACAAAAAAAATATCTAGGAACAACAAAATGAATCATAATATGATGACGATAATAACGCCATATATGGTTTAACATTCAATAAAAAGTGGTGGCCTTTACTTTCCTTCAATTTTTTGAAGAAAAAAATATTGAACTATTATTGTTTTCTTTATTCACAACAGAACACAATCCAGGAACAACAAATTATATTTAAGTACATATTTATTTTTATTTTTCATGTACCAAAATTGTAGTTACAAAGTAACAATAAATTAAGTTATATTGAAAATGCTTATCTTATTTAATACTTTGATAAAAATTATGGTATAATATTAATATAATATTTTTAAAATAATTTGAGACAACTGCCCACTTACCATTTATTTCTTCTTTTCGTCAATGCCACACTCTGCAGGTATCACAAAGTTTATGAAGTTAACATAAGAATTACCAAAGCATTTTATACAAATTTTACGCAATTCATTAATTTAATGTTTTCTACATTATCTAATTACTTAACTAACTATTTCTTACAACTTGGTAATCCTGAATTAGTTTCTAATAAGTAGTATATTATAGTGACTCAGTTTCGACAGGTAGAGATATGACTACTACAAATTAGAATAATTGAATCAGCCATTGTTCTGATTATTATCTAATAAGCTAATTAATTGTTACCTTTTGCAAATTTTTTCGCTAACTGATTAGCTTTAGTTGTATTAATTTTTATTTAAACCTATAGGAATCAGATCATTTTTCAGGATAGAGTGTTTTCTATCCTGGAAACATAAAAAGTTCGTAAGTATAGAATTTCGATATTTTTTGTCCTCCTTCAGAGCTTTAAAATCAGTTGAATAGTAATCAGTAGAATGTACCTATCGTATACAATAACCGGTCAGTTGCGAGTCACACTCGCGCTCCGAGGGTTCCGGTACTCGAGTAGTTTTTCCAAAATTTTGCATGATAGATCATGAACTTATTATGCATAAAAATAAATAATAATCTGTTCTAGAATATACAGGTAAAGCCCTTTCATATGATACCCCACTTGGTAGGTATAGTTATTTTACTTTGAAAATTGAAACGTATTTTAATTTTTTTTCTGATGTAACCATAAATTCACGGTTTTCGGATTATTTCTTTACTTGTACTGTAAGACCTAACTGCCAGACAGACAGATAGATAGACAGACAAACAGAGAGACAGACAGACAACAAGTGATCCTATAAGGGTTCCGTTTTTCCTTTTGAGGTACGGAACCCTAAAAATTCCAAATAAACACACTTTCAAAATTTATTACTATAATATTTATCATGAATAAGTAAAATATAATGTAGATATCCATATTAGGTAAAAGGGTTAGAGTAAATTCAAACAATGAAACCAAAATGAACTCACGGCATGTATTGAATGCAGGATTCAGACTTCATTGAAAACAAAATCACATACTCCATTGTTTACTGACTAATCTCATATCTCACAAAGAAGATTACGCAAAACATGCGAGGCTCATATTATAATGTGACCTAATAATACTTAATATGTAGTTTGAATATTAATTATTTGGCGTAGAAGTTGTTAATTCCGTACCTGAAATCGATTTCAATAGTTCTTGGACTGTAGTAATAAATTGATGTGATATTTTGTAGCGGTAGTTTATGGGGCTAGGTTTAATTATTAAAGAGAATATAATTAAATAAAAATCATGTATTTAGTTGTTTTTAAAATAATTAAAAATTGTTTTCAACATATTATTATTAAAGTCACGCTGTACGGAACGCGATCAATGACGTCACAACTCACAAGGCATAAATGACAAATATTTTTCCATTTTTAGGGTTCCGTACCTCAAAAGAAAAAACGGAACCCTTATAGGATCACTTTGTTGTCTGTCTGTCCGTCCGTCCGTCCGCCCGTCGTACACAGCGTGACGTTAATCAACAATAATTAATTAATAATGTTAAAAATTTCAAAAAATCTAATTCTTTTAAATATCTAGCCCCATAAAGTTCCGCTATACAAAAAAATCACATCATTTTATTACTACAGTCCACATACAGACCCTATTATTCATCGTGCATAGTCGGCAAGCGAAGAAAGCATTGGCAATAATACTGTTATAAGTATAGCTTTAGAAAATTCAGTCAAATCATACCCATACTTTAAATGCAAAAGTGTGTTTATTTTTTGGCTTGTCCTTCAATCACGTCGCAACGCAGCAACGGGTCACATGATTCTTTTGGATGATTTGCATGATTACTGAATAATATACCTTTAGACCTTCAGAGTTAGATATGTTACTTTTTATTCCGGGAAAAAGAAATGCTTCCTGCGGGACGGCGGCGTGCCAATTTTCGCGCCTTTATCCTTCAATTACGCAACAATAGATCTATGGATTCACGTGTTTTTTGCATGAATTATTTAAACAACATGTGCCCGTGACTAAACTTTCAAACTCCTATTTTACTCCCTAGGGGTGGAATTTTCAAAAATCCTTTATTAGCGGATGTCTAAGTCATAATAAAATAACTACCAGTTTGAGCTGTACGCTGATAGATCAGTCTGCCAGTTAGTTAGTCAGAATTTCCACGGGATTTTTTAAAAACCTAAATTCACGCGGACGACGCACATCTCGGCCTTCCGGCATCTACTTCCATAATAATATACATATTTTATGTAAAATCTATATTTTTACAGAATTCGACATTTTTAACATAGTACAAGACCAAATTGAATCTTCCACTCAGATGTACAGAAACAATTGATACCTATAGTTTGCATGCATATTCAAAGTAAGCGTTTGCCTTAAATATTTGAACTATCCATCAAAATTATAAGCTGGTAATAACAACTGTAATCATTTGCTTAAAAATATGTCAATTCTAACTAAAAGTAAGCAAAATGGTTTATTTTTGTAGTTATAACATGATTGTAGGATTATTTGCTCCATCTATTTTTACGCGAAGCAAAGCGCTAACACTGAGAAGTTTTTACGTGCGATAATTTACTGATTATGCAAATTACGAAAATCTAAACGAATAAAAATGGCATAGTTACAGATTAACTAACCTTACTAAAGACATAGGCATTAGTCACTATAATATGACAATTATTATTTGTTTGTCTGTCTGTTCGTTGCTTATGCGTTCGCGTATCGTTTATCCTATTCAGTTAAGACTTTGTGCAGTTATTGTTGGCACTTGTGTCAATGCTTCTGAGATAGTCATCAACGTACTTATAAGGAGGTAGCACGCAAGTCGTAAATTGAAAGAGGCATTGTATCGCATGCCGAATTCAAATTATTTAAATTTGAAGCACCTTAGAAGTTAGAATAGAACATTATATTAGTTAATAATTCGTAATATACCTACGTTACCTTTAATTAATTATTTATAGTGAACTGCTAAGCATCACAATTTGGCAAATAAAAAACCAATTACCCTTATAAACCTTTTAATAATAATTTCATATGATAATAAAGGCAATTTAAATTCAAACTAACCTATCTACGTACTAATCACCTACCTGGATTCTTATCAATATATACTAGCATGTTATCAGACCATAGTCATTATTTTGAATCAGTAACAGATTTTCGGCATTCCAAAAACGAAAATACGGGCCGAATTGAGAACCACCTCCTTTTTGAAAGTGTCGGTTGAAAAGTAAAGGCTTTCGTAGCAGCAACATCTTAGGTTGGCTCCACATTTGGATTATTTTAGTGTAATCTCCACCATGTAGACCCGACGTAGGTATCTAGGTGTCTATTGTAGTACCTACCAAACACAGCATTACACCATCAATGACTGATGATTAGAAAAAATATTATTAGGTAGGACCTACCTAGATCATATTTCAGGTGACTATGAAACAATATATGGATGTACATCATTTGCATCTCTTCATTTTGCTTAACATTTTAACTAAGAATAATTTTTCATTTATAATGATATGTAAAATATAAACAACCTTCTTATTAACATAAAAATACCTTATACGACTTAAAATAAAACAATACCAGTGACTGGACTATGTATTTAGGTAACCATAAGATAATAATCAGCGACATGCCATTCGATAAAAAGTTGCTTCCTTAACTATAATATTTTGTAAGAGAAAAATTCTGATACACCACCGCGCGCGATGCAACGCAGCTGCTAGAAAACTTATCATACATCTCCTGTATTTCACAATGTCACACAAAAGTGTAAGCCACAAAATATTACAACTGGGTGCTTGTGACGAACCCCAATAACGCACAACTATACCTGCAATGTCGACAGTTCAATTTAGGTACATATAACTTTTATCAATATAATAACAATAACTTAAGTTAGCTAACGACAATAACTACTGGTCAAAATAGACAGAAAACTTTATTGCACACAAAAACACGAAGTGACCAAGACAAAACAAAATACTAACTAAAACATATTGGTTCTTCTCTCATCTGTCGCTGTTCTTAGTTTCTTACGCTGTAGATTCATTGCCGCCAATATGCAAAATTAGTCTATACAATTTTATACTATTTTAGTGCCTCTATAAAACTAACTGCCAAGCTTCGTTGACAGTCAGTTTGTTACATTTAGTCTTATCCTCGCAAAGCTAAACAGTAGAGTTGCAGTCACGATTCCTGTCCACTTCCTGTTATTGTGCAACCAAGACTTTCTATTGCGGCCAATGAGTCTCTTCCCGGCTACTCTACCATCGTTGTGAGAGCCCATATCTGCTGTGCCTAAGGACATATCCAATATAAGCAACTTTCATGTTATTGAAATTCTAAAGATCACACTTCCTATTTGCTAGACCTTTGTAAAGTAAAAGCTGTAAAACAGTCGCTAGTGTGCTTACGTTTACGATTATTTACGTCGCATACAAAGCTGGTTGCCTGCATCCAAATTGCCTTGGCCGGAATTCAGCTGTTACTAGGTGCTTACGGGTTATGACGACATACAGGTCAAATTTTGATGAGTAGAAAAAATTACAGGGTCTTACTTCTATTTGAAACAACGCACAGTTATAGCAAGAATGCCATAAATGCCATACAACAAAATATAGCGATTATCGTAATGTGATATCACAACTTCGGGGTCTGGCATAAAGAGCCAGGTACTGGCAAGCCGATTCGTCTTGGTATTGCCCGCTGCGGGTAAAATTGTCTTATGTTATCTTATACCTATAATCTATCTCTTTATATGAGACCTCATAAGGTAATAATATGGGCTATTTTACCCACACCGACCGTCAGTACCGAAAATCTGGCACTTTACGCCAGCACCCTTCCGCTTTAGCCCTCCGAGCATCGTCTGTCTGTCCTTCAAGTATTTGCGGCTACTGTGGCAAAAAGCTGTATAACCAAATTTGCTAATGTGATCTGATCTAGTCGCTTACGATTAACTGGCAATGAGTGAAATCGCGCAAAACAGACGTCGCCTACGTTGCCTTGTTCTGGACTTCAGTTACATCACGCCACTCAGTTAGCAACTGAATGGCGTGATGAATGAAAGGCGTGATGGCAGATCACGCCTGTAATAAATCGTTGCAGCGGCGGCAAGAATGCAATACATTCAGCCAGAGCAATTATAGCAATCATTGCAAGTCTGTTGGGTCTTTGCAGCTGCTTTTTTCATTGCAATTGATTTTTTTCGACTAAATAATACAATGGTAAAGTTCAAAGTGAAGTGCGGTTGGTTAGAAGATGCCTATTCACTCTTGTCTTGAAGGTTGTACGTGGCAGAAAACACGGATGCCTTTAGTGGTTCGTATCAGAAACGTGGAGCTAAATAGATTCGTGCGAGTAGATTGTGGATGTTAATTGCTAACCACATAAGGATGCCATTGTTCGAAAAGCTATAAAACAAAAAGTCGCTAGTGTGATCTAGTCGCTTACGATTATTTACTACATGAAGTGGCAATGAGCGAGGCCGCGTAAAACGCTTGTCGCCTGCGCCCGAGTTGCCTTTGCCTTCAATCGCTGCAACAGACAGTTCGTAGCGCTCCGGACTCGGGTGCTACACGCGTATAACAAACAACGTAACATGAACTGAAAAATTACGTGCAACATAGTTAAAGGGATTTTGAAGAGGATTTGTGATCATTATAAATGGGCGACGTTAATAAATTGAACACTTTGCCGGACCTTATGAGAAAGTGCTTCAAAATGGGACTATTCAAAAGTGAGTGTAAATAAATGATATTTGATTGTTTCACCCTTTTCTTTATTATGTATATAAAATATGAGATTTTGCACTTTAGGATAAGCCTGATCTAGAAATTAACTTGATACTTATAATGTTTTTTTAATTTTTCATCATATATTTTAACAAAATAAGGTTTATCCTTATATCCTTTAGGATAATATGCCAGAACTACATATTATTAATTAACAAAACGCAACAGCTTATGGTTACCAACTGTCACAATTTCAATTCTGTTATAAGACGCTACACAAGAAAAAATTTATCTACGACTTACCTGTATGGATCTACGATTTCTGCAAGTACCTATTACCTAAAAGAATAATTAGGATTTCTTTATGTATCTACGATTTTTCTGTGAAATATTACTTACTCTCTACAACCTAAGTAAAGGTTTGCATTGAGAGTAAGTTTTCAAACGAGACACCGGAGACGATTGGTCTGAACTAGTAATGCATGGAATTGTCAAATCACGATGGTATGGTAGATAAAAAATAATAGATTTACGTCACTGACACTGTATTATGGGTTTAGAAGAACAATATGTAAAAAGAATACCAATGCTGTACGATTTTAGTACTTCTATATTATTTTCTTCGTCATTTCACTAATACTTAACTACTTTTATTTAACGCCCGACCCAAAAAGAGGGGTGTTATAAGTTCTAAGTATCTGTGTATCAGTCTGTGACATTGTAGCTCCTAAACTAATGAACCGATTTAAATTTAGTTTTTTTTTTGTTTGAAAGGTGGCTTGATCGAGAGTGTTCTTAGCTATAATCCAAGAAAATCGGTTCAGCCGTTTGAAAGTTAGCAGCTCTTTTCTAGTTATTACTGTAACCTTCACTTGTAGGGGGTGTTATAAATTTTTAATTTATACTTGTACCTCCTTTTTAGTTATATACAATACCGTTCACACCACACGCAATCTCTTTACATCGTATTTCTCATTGCTGATGATCGTGTATTTCCCTTTGATCAAATAATAGTAAGGACTTTTTTGCGGTAGGCGTCCTAATCCTTCCGCATATGACTTAGCACGATTTGACTAACTTCACGGGGCCTATAGTTTAACGTACTTTCCAAGATAACAACAAAATATAAAGGCCAAATCGGACCTCCTACGTCGGCCACAAATCTAGATACCGACTTGGGTCAAAGTTGCTTAACCCGTACAATCAACTAATATTCGCAATCGCAACTAGGCCATAACCTCCGTATAACCTTAACTAACTAAAGCCCGCGACTTCTTTCGCGTTCTTATAGGGGTTGAATTTTCGAAAACCATTTCTTGGCAGATGTCTACGTCATAATAGCTATCTGCATGCCTTTCAACCCGACTCGTCCAGAACTGACTGACTGATCTATCAACGCATAGCTCAAAGTTTGAGTTATGCTCTGGTAGATCAGTCAGTCGCCTCCTTTTTAACCCCCGACCCAAAAAGGGGTGTTATAAGTTTGACGTGTGTATCTGTGTATCTGTCTGTGGCATCGTAGCTCCTAAACTAATGAACCGATTTTAATTTGGTTTTTTTTTTGGAAAGGTGGCTTGGATCGAGAGTGTTCTTAGCTATAATCCAAGAAAATCGGTTCAGCCGTTTGAAAGTTATCAGCTCTTTTCTAGTTACTGTATAACCATCACTTGTCGGGGGTGTTATAAATTTTTAATTTACACTTGTATATTGTATATTTAGATAACGCTGAGTGTTTATGTTATTGAAAACTGTGACATCTCTACTATCACAGCGACATGGTTGCTTGGCTTTACTTAAATTATCCTCTTCCGGTTTCATGCGTGATATGAAAAACTACATTATCTCTTTCCATAAGTTAACACTGAGTTCGCAGTGGAACAAAATAGTTTCATCCTTTAGACTCATCCTTTTAGTTGCCAGTGAAAATAACGTGAGAAAAAATGTATTCAATTGATCAATTATCACCACACTTGCAAATAGTAAAGATTGCGTAGATTGAAAACAGTAAATTTTTGAAAAATGTAGTCCTTAGAGCAGTAAAAGAATAGTATGTTTAGAGCTTTAAAGTATTGGATTTAATGTAATTATTGGAAAGAAGATGATGCCCGCAGCTTCGCCCGCGTGGACTGGTCAGATCCCCTGCAGCATCAGGATTGAGGAATTGGAATCCAAATATTTTATGGAACAGTGTCGCAAAGTTCCCTTAACGATTTAAAAAAATATTACGCAAAACGGTTCAGAAATCTCGGAGATACCAGTGTACATAGAAAACACAACTCCATTTTTCAAAGTCGGTTTTAAAGTAGCCTATGTTACTCCTTGGTTAATCCTCTACTTGTCTATGAAAGTCCCTTCAAAATAGGTTTAGCCATTCCGAAGATTAACCCTGTTCAAACAGACACGACACTTCAATTTTATTTATTAGTATAGATATAGATATAACGACCTCCCTGGCGCAGTGGCAAGCGCTGTGGTCTTATTAGCGGGAGGCCCCGGGTTCGATTCCCTGCAGGGGTTTGGAATTTTATAATTTCTAAGTATTTGGTCTGGTCTGGTGGAAGGCTTCGGCCGTGGCTAGTTACCACCCTACCGGCTAAGCCGTGCCGCCAAGCGATTTAAGCTTTCCGATACCATGCCCGGTAAAAACCAGAGGAGAAGGTATAGGTTTAATGAAAACTGACATACTCCTTCCAAAATAGCCCGTCTCTATCTTAGACTGCATCATCACTTACCACCAGATGAAATTGCAGTCAAAGGCTAACCTATACCTATCTGACTTTTAAAATAAAAATATAAGGATCGAGAAAAAACAAAGACATTACTTTTATCATTATTGATAGTACGGTATAAATATATTTTTTATAAACGAGTAAGTAGGTAGGTAGATATATTAAGTAATTACGTAGTCATTAGCAGGATCTAATCTACAATTATTATATATTAATATTTCTATTACTTAGGCAACCTTACCCTACTTAGTATTTACTTATTTGGTATTTTGAAATCTAGACTGGATATTAATTAAATTAAAATTAATTCCATAACTAATGACCAAGTTTCCTGAGTGGAAATGCAAATAGTAACTACAAACAGAACACCATATAGAAATCGTTACTAAACGCAAAAAAAATCTGGGATCTTGGAGATTATTACAAAAGTATAGGTACCTACTCAATAAAATGTGGTTCAAAGTGCACATTTGGAGTCTACATCTCCTGAAGATGTTCCCACATAAACTGCGCCAAGGTATTCTTATTACAACAACCAGTACAAATTATTTTGATTTCCAATTTCATAAAATTTGTTTTTAAGTAACGAAGAAGAAACTCTTGCAGTTTAAGAACAACATGAAATATGTCCCCATATAAATATTCGAAAATCCTTCGAGCGAAACCAGAATGAAGTTTACGACGGTAATATAATAAATATGTTTCACGCGACCTTGTGTGTTGCAAATGTTACATTTCATGATAAAAGACTATAAAACGTGACCAGAAGCACTATTTTCATACATTTCAATAAATGTAAATCACGTCTTACATGAACAAGATTTGAATTTGAAGAATTACAATAGTAATAACTGGCCAGGAAAAATATCGCACTCGCATTATGAGCTATATATTATACTTACCTAGAAAAATTTAATATCCTTAACTTAAATTTAAAGGTTAATAGATTAACTATATTTAAACTAGATTAACTAAAAATTAAAGAAACTAAAGTCATATGTCTTTTCTTTACATGACTAGTTAGTTCATTATCATAGATTTTTAGAAAATCCTTTCTTACAAAGAAACCCTATATGATCAGTAAATCTCAAGTTTCTAAAACCGCTTTCTAGAATCGTTTGAGCTGTATGTTGATAGGTCAGTCAATTTCTCTTATAAACACGGTTAGTACCTATATATTGTAGACTAGATGATACCCGCGACTTCGTCCGCGTAGTTTTAGGTTTTTCGAAATCCCGTGGGAACTCTTTGATTTTCCGGGATAAAAAGTAACCTATGTGCTAATCCTGGATATTATCTATTTCCATTCCAAATTTCAGCCAAATCCGTCCAGTACTTTTTGCGTGAAGGAGTAACAAACACACACACACACACACACACATACAAACTTTCGCCTTTATAATATTAGTGTGATAAATTTTAACCCTACTAAGATTCTTAAACAAAATAATTAGTTACTTAATATTATTAATCAGTTAATAAAATAAAACCTGAAAAATACTGATTGATAGTAGTACCTACATAGATTATAAGGCCCGCATCGATGCCTGGTAGAAAAAATATCCGCTATAAAAAAATTGTCGCTGGGGTGCTTATCATTTGTCCGAGATTTTTAATTATGTTATTATTGATACATTATTAAGACCATTATGAATCTAAGGAAATATATCTCAAAGATAATGTGAATTTAACCTACACACCTATTAACCTGTAGAGTTATTAACATTGTGTTATCAACGCTAATCATTTAGTGCCGTCCAAGTCAGGAAATCATTAATGTAATTAAATTGAGCTAGAAACTGTCCGTTCACCATCATTTTTTCTCGGTTTGTTTCATTGACTTTCATTGTCGCAAAGAAGCAATTAACGTAAAAGAATTACTCCATACACGAACATGGCATCACGAAACCTTAGAGCATATTATTATTATATGTAGTTTTTAACTTGTAGTAATCTAGTCTTCATATTTTATTAGTACTATTTTCTTATATAACTATCCATATTTCACTACCCATCCATACTATAATATTATAAATGCGAAAGTGATACTTATGTCTGTCTGTCTGCTAGTTTTTCACGGACTATTAGCTTAACCGATTTTGATGAAAATACAAAGATAGCTTGCACTCCGGGACAGGTTATTTTATACCTCCGGGAAATCATTAAAGTTCTACGGAATTTTTAAAAAGATTTGTACATAATTATAATATAACTATTAGCCCAAGAGGCTACCCGTGTAACGATAAAATATAATATTTTAACGGAAATCTGGAATCCACAAACACATATTAATTGTTTCTATTACAAATCTACAAAATTTCATTGGGCTTGATTGGTTAGTACTTATTCAATTAATGGGAGCCAAACCTTTGCGGGATTATTATAACACTAGTAGGTACATAATAATTCAATGAGCCAAACTAAGTTTATTCGGAGTTCACTACGAATACACCCCTTTTAAATGCATTCATATAAAAGTCAATAATCATAAAAAAGTGAAAGGCCAAAGTCTTATAATTTCTTTGCAAAAGTCATTCTGGTGTAGAGAAAAACAAAAGATTAAAATAACCGTAATTGTTACAAAGATAACATTAAAAGAATACTTTGTTAGGTACTTTGGTCGAATTTTGGTCAAATACCTTTCGTATAATGAGCCTTTCAAATAGCTTTACTATTAGTTTGTCTATGTGATGCAACTTGTGATGATGTCGTAAATAATAATTTGAAGTTCCTTCAACCTGTGCATCCTTATTTATTAATTTCTTCCGGTCTTAATAATTGCGTGGGTTGGCACTTAATTCTTACGTGTCTACCCTTTTTATAGTCTCTAATGCAACTATTATTGAGGACAGGTGACACAATTTTCCTTCCTCAACTTCAAAAATAGAAAAAATAAGGCGCATAAAAGTAGAATCGAATAGGATACCTATACGTCTTCTTCTTCTTCCAGCCCTTATCCCATGCTACGTGGGGTCGGCACAACATGTCTTCCTCTTCCACTCTCTTCTGTCATCCATCAACTTATCATCTACCCCTTTTATACGCATATCCTCTTTCACGCAATCCATCCACCTTTTCTTTGGTCGTCCTCTTCTCTTTTCTCCATCCACATGCATATTTAACATTCTTCTAGTGATATGACTCTCTTCCCTCCGCATTACATGCCCATACCATGCCAGCCTATTACTCCTCATTTTTTCTACCACTGGTGCTACTTTAAAACTTCCCCTTATATATTCATTCCTTATCATATCCATTCTTGTCACACCACACATCCATCTCAACATTCGCATTTCGGTCGCATGTACTCGTCTTTCATCCTTCCCTTTTACCGCCCAACATTCTGAACCATACAATGTGACAGGTCTAACGACAGTTTTGTAAATTTTCCCCTTAAGTTTGAGGGGCATTTTCGGGTCGCATATAACACCTGAGACCTGTCGCCATTTCATCCATCCCGCATTCATTCTATTGTTCACGTCTCGATCAATGCTACCGTCACTTTGGAAGAGCGAACCGAGGTACCGGAAATTGGAGCAGACAGGTAGAGTTACGCCATCCAAAGAGATATCAGAGAAACTGGAGGGGCCACCGAAGTCACAGAACAGATGTTCTGTCTTCGTTCGGCTGATCCTCAGGCCAACACTCTCCAATTTCTCTTGCCATCTACGCAGTCTGCTCTGGACGTCGGCCGCATCTTCTCCGACAAGCACAATGTCGTCGGCAAACAGCATGCACCAGGGCGCTTGTTCCTGTATGTTTGACGTCAGAGCATCCATTACCAGGGCAAACAAATAAGGACTTAAAGCCGATCCCTGATGCAAGCCTACTTCCACATTGAACTTGTCCGTAACGCCAGCTTCTGATCTGACCCTTGTACTCGCTCGTCTATACATCGCTTTCACAAGCCTCACATACTTCTCAGGCAATCTCTTCACTTTCATAGCCCACCACAAAACTTCGCGAGGAACTCTATCATATGCCTTTTCAAGGTCGATAAATACCATGTGCAGGTTTCTATGTGCATTCTTGTATTTCTCGCAGAGTTGACGGAGTGCGAATATTGCATCTGTGGTACCTCGACCTGGCATAAACCCGAACCGATATCCGAAATAGGATACCTATACGTATGCCACCTATAATGGTATTGAATACTGTACGTTATACAATAACATGGAGTACATTATAAATTACTAGCGACCCGCCCCGGATTCGCACGGGTGGACATTTATTTTTTCTATTTTCCGGGATAAAATATAGCCTATACGGATTCGGATAAAACCCTCTAAGTAATGGTAAAAGAAATTTTGAAATCGATCCAGTAGTTTTTGAGCCTATTCAATACAAACATACAAAAATACAAAGGTTTCCTCTTTATAATATTATAGTATTATAGTATAGAATAATGTTTACCACAACATTTCATAACAATATTGTTTTATCATCATCATACGAAATCTTTATATTTTTGGAGCAGAAGGCAGATTTAAAAGTTTATTTGAGCAAAAAAACTTTATATTTCTATTTATATTACAGTGCAAATGCCAATTTCTCGGTCGAGTTGTTTGAAATAGGGCTAGCTCGGGATTTTGCAATCAGAGTAGCGAATGCATCAGTGCCAGCCTACAATGGCTTAAACCCTTCTCGTTTTGCATTCAGCAAGAAGTTTCTCTACATTCTGGTTAACAGGCAAAACGCAAGTATTTTTTACTTTGCTTTACATAAGTATGTATCTGCAATTTTTTCTTATTTTTTGAGAGAATGTAAGGAGTTACGTTTTGTAAGTTTTTTCAGTGTTCCTTGAAAGGAAGTTCATTCAAAGCTACTTTGGTAACTACCGAAGTAAGTACTCCGAATCTGGACTACATCAAAAGTTTATGAAGGATTTCCGTAGGCTTTAGAGATTAAGATTGTTTCACTCTCTCTCTCTGTTTATCTGTTTGTCGTATTCTTCATTGCTGAGGATCGCTACCCCTTTCCTTTAATCACATAATGGCAGGAGTTTTCTTTGGATAATAATGAAATGGGTTCACAGATACTTCCGCATATGTAACTCGACACAAACATTTTTAATTCTTATAGGTGTTTACAGTTATTATTAGATGTTAATGATTATAACCAGGATCCATCCATGATTTAACGTACTCTCCGAGGCACGGGGGAAGCGAGAAGGCCGAATTCCAAAGTTGGTCACCATTCCAGTTACCGACTTCGCTTCGGTTTAGGTTACTTAACAATGACAATCGATTGATAGACGGGTATGTGTCGTTACAACTAGGTCATACTAAGCTCACTAGTCAAGATTATTTACGAGCACACTAATTCAAAGCATTATACTTACACCTAATAATTATATTAGACTAGCTGATGCCCGCGACTTCGTTCGCGTGGATGTAGTGTTTTAAAAATCCCGTGAGAACTCTTTGATTTTCCGGGATAAAAAGTAGCCTATGTGCTAATCCAGAGTATAATCTATCTCGGTTCTAAATTTCAGCCCAATCCGTCCAGTAGTTTTTGCGTGAAGGAGTAACAAACATACACATACACACACACACACACACACACACACACAACACACACAGATACAAACTTTCGCCTTTATAATATTAGTGTGATAAGTCTTGATAAAATAATTGTCAGGTATAGTTAATGCCTTTTGAATGATTAGGTCAATAAACTTCCTAACAAAACAGTATGTCAAGTACCTACATTATTACATTATTATTTATACAACTCAGTTGATAAAATATTATCATAATTATTCGGAAGTAAATACTTACAAACAACTTTTTTAATTGACTGTTTATATTCTAAGGGGATATTAAAATAATTATGTTATTGTTTAATTGAAATATACTTGATCTTTCAATCTTATAATTAATGATTTATTAATGTTTTGGTATTTAGTGGGTGTTTTTTTCGGAGCGGAGTTTCTTATAAAGACAAAAGGAAATACCACGGTTGTCTCATAATTTAAATTACCTTATATTAATATTACGGCTTAGACTATACCAAAGTTTAGTGTAGGAGCATTACTTCCGTAACCAAATATTGATACAGATACCAGGAAATATTAATAGAAACTTCCGAGTTCCTGTCCAATTTAAGAATAATAATAAAGTGATATTAGACCTATTTTTACCCAACTGCGGAGAGGGCCAAAAGGAGGGTTATGCGTTTGACCTGTATGTATGTAGGTCCGTTCCTGTCTGCTCATAAATACCCAACGGCTCAACCGATTTAATAAATGACACATAATTAGATTCGTCTTGATAGCGCAAGTGGTACATGAAATTTTTAAAACATCAAAATGCCGGATTTTATGCGATTTAATGTGCGGACTGAAAATGCAGTGCAAGTGCAGTCGGAGTTTTCTTCAAAAATTTTATCTGAGATGTAAGAGACAGCCATCTATCTCAGCATCCAACTCAAGCAGTCCATCTCAGCTATATCTAACCTTAAGGCTTAAATACGTACCCAGGTACTCAATTTTTACAGGTCTGCTGGATACTATCTGGGTATGAATAATAACACCAAAATTCATAATAGCTTCGTGTTTATTTTCCCACACATATTTTGCAACTCTTCTTTGTATTTTTTTAAAGAAATATCATTTTAACGTGATCCTTAAAAAATCGAAACCCACATAGATAAAGTCATAGGGAAGTCGAAAAGTCGGTGGTTTTATCATTTTTTCGTACTAAAGTAACCTACCTATAGTTATAAATTAAATTTAAAAAAACTGTATAATACGTAATAAGAAACTACCGCCTAAATAAAGATGAAGTAATCCTAAACGTTAATTAATAACATAAATGAATGTTAATTAATTTATCGCCACACGTTGCAATTAATCGCTATTCGCTACAATGACCGAAGAAAACAGCTGAATTGTTCTTCAGCTGCAGTCTTTACCATGTAAACAAATACATCTATGCATGTACTATAAATAATATAAAACAATGACCTCTATGTAATACTGCAATTTAGTTGATGAATATAGAATGAAAATAGAAATATATATATAGAATGAATGAATATAGAAGAAAAAAACTGTAGGGCTGACATATTAACACCAACATACAGCTCAACACCGGGTCTAGGAATTTGAGAAATATCCAAGTAGAAGGATTTTAAGATAGTCCACTCGAGTTAAACAACGAATCAACAAAACATATTTTACTAGCTGATCCGCCCAGCTTCCAAAATACTAAAATTTTAGGTTTGTAATTTCGTTTCCGATATAGAGACCTGTGACACGCAGACAGACGGACAGACAGACAGACAGGCAGACTGGGCTCCGTTTTTACCCTTTGGATACGGAGCCCTGAACATCGTGTACCAGTAAAGTACACGGATCAGCGACGCATCACTAACTGTGTCGCTACTTGTTACTTACTGACCTCTTGCATGCAACCTTATCTACGTTTTTGCCTGCACTCTTCAGTTGTAATTTTACAACTGGTTCATGCTCTACTAAACAGATGCGTGGGCGACAATTGTTCCGCGGAGATACAGATGATAGATTGGTCTTAAATCTGGGCTTATTGCCCGTCCAAATGTGGGCTAGGATAATAAACAAATGATTGAATTACCAGGATAATACTCGCTCGAAGAAATTGTTACGGACAGCTTCCGGATTAATCGTAGTCAGTTTGCTCAAAGGTGAGTTCGCTCTACCCGTTTTCAATCATTCAATCTTTTTTTTTTTCAAAATATACAATGCAACTACGCTTTTGAAATTCAAAGAGGTGAATTAATTTTATTATCTAAATAGGTTATAAACGTAATCCCATAGGTTAGGTTATCCCGTAACCATTGGACCGCCAGTAACGAATGTCTTTAGGAATCGGAAAATATCGGTCAAGTGCGAGTTTTGAAGTTATGTTATTTTTATGAAAATTAAGCTTTCGGGGCTTTCGGGGCTTTCGGTTGAAAATGAAGGAATACATGTTTCACGATTTTCGAAAATTCAAGGAAGTGTTATCATTGAGGTGAAAGTTTGTAGAAAGTCCGTCATTTTTCGAGCGAAATCTAGGAAATAGGTATTTGGTCTTTCGACTAAAAATAAAGAAATATGAATTTCAGGATTTTAGGAAAATCTAAGGCAGAGAAAAGGGGGAAAATATTTTCACTGACAGGTAGAGAGTTAGTTATACAAGAAGTGACACACACACTCGGGATTTGAAAAAAATTTTTTCACGCAGACGAAGTCGCGGGCAAAGCTAGTAAAATTATTGATAGGTGAATTAATAAGTGAGATGATAATTTAACATCAACTTAAAACTAAACTACGAGGGTTTCAAACGGGCCCTAAGAAGCCCATAACAAATTCAGCCATAATAGCCAAATGAATTTTTCTGTTACTTATTTATTATTATTTTACTTATGTTACTTATGGCTTCTTTCTAAAAAATTAAAAATATCGTTATTTATTTCAGCTTCATCTTTAAAAACGGTAAAACATAACCATGGCTATGATTCAAAGCGCTCGACCGTAATTTTCCGATTTTCCTGCCGCCCAGTACTGGGAAAGATTACAGAATAAAACAACATCACGTACTTACGAGTAAGCATACTTACTACTAGTACCTACAATTTTTTTACTTCCTAGAAATTAATTGTTGCCCAAAAAACAACGAAAATTGTTTATTTCTTAACAGCATTCAGCTCTACGAGCGGAAAAGATAAATAAAAATATTGATACTAAATAAGACTTAAGAAGTTTTGACTACTAAGGATACTTTTATTGTATTTTAACACTTACGTGCTTGTAATAACTTTAAAATTGAATACCTAAATTGCATCTTAGCTCAGAATTGCAAGTAGGTACATACGATAATTTTGTAGTAGAGCGCAATTTCCGTTCAGATAAGTTAGTTGCATTATTGAAGTAGGTACTTTTCCGGTAGAAGTTACCTATATTTACATACATTTTCGATAACCTCCAGTAACCTCTAATAAACAGTAATTTGCCCTTTTAAAGGATGTTAAACTAATGATATATCAATTTGTGTGTATTGGTAGACTATAATAATTAGAGCATTTGTGTTAGTCTAAAGAGATTATTATGAATTGGAAAAATACTCGTTATACCATAAATAACTTATCGATATTAATAATGTCAAAAACGCATTGTAGTCTACGCGGGTTAGTTTAACCTAACGTAACGAACCTTTTCTTTAGGAATCGAAAAATATCGGTCAAGTGCAAGTCGGACTCGCACTAGAAGGGTTCCGTAGCATCCCGGATAAGGACAAACTTAGGCTACTTTTGTTCCGTGAAAACCAAAAATTCCCGCGTTACTTAAACCCAAAAGGACGAAGTTACGGGCATCATCTACTTAGTACAAAGATAGCCTGCATTTTAGAGATGGAGATAGACTAAATTATATCCCGGAAAATCAAATACCTAGTTCCCTCATGATTTTTAAAACCTAAATCTACGTGGTCGAAGCCGCGGTGATCATCTAGCACAAAATATTTACTACAAAGTTATTATTTTTTTGCCACGATCGATAACCTTTATAATCTCAGTCTAATACCGTTTTATCTTTACAGTAACCGGCATAATTAATTTATCGCGCAATAACCTATGCCCATGAGATAGATAGCTTGAATGCTGAATCGGTGTTATTGACTGATCCATAAACAGCCAATGATAAGTAAGAACTAGCGCAGTATATCTTCCTCTCTCTCTCTCTCTCTAATCTTCATTGTTGAGGGTACGAACTACGAACCCCTTTCCATTCATCATATAAATAATATAATTAATCCTTCCACATACGACGCGGTTAAGAATAAATAAGTTTTGGAGTCATAGGATAGGCTACACTACATTTCACCGCAGAATTCTGTGACATGGAAATAGTATGAAGCCGTTTGTGTATATTTTTTTTTGTGAGTGCGTGCCAGTCCATGTCACAGAATTTTGCGAATAAATCGCGCGGTCACCCCCCTACTCTACTGTAAAACAAATTAAAATAATACCGTTACCTACGCTAATGTAGTAAACAAAGATCCAGTTCGATGAATCTCCACGCGTAAAATTTTTTTTGAACGCGCATTTTTGAGTTTTTAACGTTGACGTGTGGATTAACAGAGAGCGCGACTAATAAAAAGCTCATCATTATTTGCCGCCCTAGGCCCGGGCCCACTCGGATTATATGGAAATCTGCCCCTGGGCGAAGTAGAGCACCACACACACGCCTGCATCGCATAATATGCCATCCGCCGCCTGGCGCAGTATGTATGTATGGCAAGTACGCAGCTGCCAGTACATACATGCATTACAAAATCTGTTCTGCCCTGCCCTCTGAGGTACGTCGCCTGACTCTCAGCAAACGCTTAGCCTTAGGCATGCCATCTGGTAATAGTAAGAATTTGAAGCGAATACAACTCAACGTAACTATTTATACCTATTCTAAAAAGTATATGTACCTGAAATTGAAAGGTCAGAGCATAGATGTGGTCCCGGAAATGAAGTACCTACCTAGGTAGGCATATCACTTCAGGAAAATGCTCAAGACAACCTGGAACAGCCTTACACCGAACACTAAAACACTAGAATTGGTCCACAAAGAAAAAGAACTCATGTTCACCAGCATGCGAAAGAAGCTCGCTTTCTTAGGACATTTACAGGGAGGAGCACAATAACTTTCCCAAGATTAGTGTTAGAAGGTAGAAGGTTTTCTACGAAACAATATTTTATTATCACCCAGTGAAGCAGCAAATTTAGAGCCAATCTCGTTGGCTATCGTCTCTGAGTTAGCGAATCACCTCGCTGGTAGCCAAAGACGTAAATGGTTGGACGATATAAGGCGGTTGCTTAGTTACTCGAAGTTAAAAGAGGCGGTTTTAGATAGATTTCGGATGAAGACCGCCAAACTTCGTTTCGAAGAAGGCACGCGATGATGATAAAAACTATGCCACCATTAAACAAAACCTTGTACCTTGTGTGTTGCGTATTTAGATTTTAATAAATAAATAATTATTCTTCGCTCTAATTATTCTGTATAGCTCGATAATTATATTTTGCAATGATCCATTTTATAAAAATTAAATTGGTACTCTTTAGCTTATAATTTTTACTTATTAGAAAAAAATCTACTTCTGATAACTCAATAATATGATTCATCGTCATCAACCTGTCGGTCCACTACTGAGCCCAGGTTTTTTGAGAAAGGGTTTTGACCATAGTCCACCATACTGGCCAGTATAATACATAGACCAGAAATTTTATGCATTACACATACATTTTCATTATAAAATCAAAGAGCTCCTTAGAGATTTTTAAAATCTTAAATTAATCCGAAAGAACGAAGTCGTAGACCTTAGCTTATGTTCTGTACATAGTTTGGGATATTTTTAACGAAAAACAGCAATTTCAATATATTGTTAACAGCCACAACATAATAATATTTTTGGACTACACCTACCTAATTGAATAACAATGATATTATTGTTTCATAATACAAAAGTAAACCTTGACTTTTTTAAATTTATATCTGCATAAGAGGATAAAAATATTCCGAGATTTTCGGTTTTGATATCCCTTTCAAAGTAAAATCTTGTATATTGTTCAAGTTTATTGTTGACTTATTCGAGGTTATTTCTTGATAAACTTACCTACCTAATTATTTTTGCTATACTCTACATACGTAATACATTACTGTATTAAAATAAAACTGGAAACGATATTATATTTATACCTACTTTCCTAAAAAACTGTAAATAGTAATATTTATGAATAATAGGTATGACCTAAAATGATTATCTAATATTCTTTGAAAGGTTTTCTATGGTATGACCCCACTATCAGGATTCAGCAAATGATTCGAGTTCAGTCAAATACGATAGTTCGGTATTCGGCAAATTAATTGGCCACACTGTACTCGTAGGTTCATGATATGGCAAATGTTTTGCGTTCGGCGAATTTTAAATAAGTTTTGCAAATCAGGTGACTAGCAGACGCTGCTATGAGGTATGACAACGAATAATAATCCGTACACTTGTGTTATGTGTATTAGCTATATTCCGCAAAAAAAGATTTCTGCTAAAAAAAACAAGGTGTTTACGGTGGTAAATACGAAGCTGGTTTGCTGAAAATCCGTTTAAAAACACCTAAAATAATAATGCTTAAAACCGCTCGCGTATGTTCAAGACTTTTCCCAAACGCCAAGTGAATAATATAACCAATAGCCATTTACCCTCTTCTTTCCATCTACTGGCTACGAATGATCAATATGCATAAGTGTTATTATTTTATTAAAATCGGCCTAGACCTGCGTATATTGTCGTTTATACTTGACCCAGCTCTTACAGGACAAAATAAGACGAGATAAAATTATTAAAGATATCGTTTCGCATATTAAAATGATTTTCTCTTCATCCATACTAATATTATAAATGCGAAAGTGTGTCTGTCTGCTAGCTTTTCACAGCCCATCCGTTTGACTGACTTTGATGGGTGCAGAGTTAGCTTACATCCCGGGCACAGACATAAGCTTAGAGTTCTTTCGGGATTTTTAAAAAACCCTTAATCCACGCAGACGAAGTAGTGGCATCAACTAGTAATCTATAAAACAGATTAAGTATCTATAGAACAATGAATGCACGTGGGATATGATTATAATTAAACATTTGGGGGCAGGGTCAGAAGTTTCTGCCACCATTACAGTATCGCAATTATCTAAGTAGGTACGAGTACATTGTCTTATGATTTCTGTGTTTCTGTTATAATATGTTAGATAATATATCTAGCATGTCTGAAAGGAAAGGTGGTTAACCTAACTGGCTGAATGAACTGTGACATTTTTTAACAAGTGTAAATTAAAAATTTATAACACCCCCGACGATCCAAAGTATTTGAGTTTTCCAAAACATCATTTTTAAATAAATAATTATGTATTTAGGCAACGTCCATCTTGACAGCTTGACATTTGTCTATTGACATAATATTATGAACCTAACGTTTATCTAACCTTCTTTTCTACAAGAAAACTAGAAAAGAGCTGATAACTCTTAAACGGCTGAACCAATTTTTTTAGATTATAGCTAAGAACACTCTCGATCAAGCCACCTTTCAAACAAAAAAAACTAAATTAAAATCGGTTCATTCGTTTAGGCGCTACGATGCCACAGACAGATACACAGATACACAGATACACAGACACACACATACACAGATACACAGATACACAGATACACAGACACACACATACACAGATACACACGTCAAACTTATAACACTTTTTGGGTCGGGGGTTAAAAAGTTGGCTGCCGACAGAAGTGAAAACACGAAGTAGGTAGGTAGGTAGGTACAATGCACTCTCAGCAAGTCAATTTGCACTTATTTTACAAACATTGGTATTGACTTGACAATGGCAGCAACTTCTGCAGGTTTAGGTATGTATGTATGGCTAGTTTAGAGGACAGTAATTAATTATCGTTGTTTTGAAATAATATTTTATTTTGTACTTACTTATTTTATTTTTATACTTACATACGATTATCCTTCAATTTTATGTTGTAGCAGATCATAGGTCATTGACGTCTATTAATAGTTTCTTCGCAATTACTTAAATAGATACATAATAATATGGGTATAATGCGTATAAAATGAGTTCTCACGCGCCATATTAACTTTGTGTGTCAACTGTCATGTCAAATCCTTAGTTAAAGGTGAATCGTATCTACTTTGAACATGAAAGTTGACAGTTAAAATGGCGCGTGAAAACTCATTTTGAAAATTGGTTTAATTTAACTGTTGGGCCGTGAAAAGCTAGCAGACAGACAGACGTGTCTGTCTGTTTGTCTATCACAAACAGACAGACACGCTTTCGCATTTATAATACTATGCATTTATTATAATATAATTCACATTTATTTTTTAATATTAGAATATAAACACAGTATATAAATATTGGTATGGATAGTATGGATGGATTTATTCGTAAGTTAACACTTGTGAGTAGAATAACCAGAACAGTGACCGAGTAGGAATCAATTTCATTGAGGCGTTCTTCCGGAGGCGTCCCCCACGCTACGCGACACGCAAACTATCATCCACTTAATATAAGAATAATAGAATTTTTAAAAAACTGAACCGACTTTATACACCCATACTTTTTTTTTGTTAACTGGAGCGGCATTAGGTAGTGTTCGGGTCTAACTATTGTACTACTGTCTGTTATTTACCCACAATTTGGTGAAATAAATGTGTACAAGGATGATATAAAAGCTTAATTTGCTATAATCCGCCAAACCAACGAATTCTGTATGGTACGCAGCACCACACAAATTCCAATACCACTCGACGCGCGTTTCGCCCCGACACCGGAGCATGCTCAGGAGTTCTTTGCAATTAGACATTGTGAGGTCTACATCTCCTTGGATATATCATGGACTTCCGCAAAAAAACGCCTGCTTCTATAATAGAAATAAATGTGATTATGATTATGATTAACTTCTGACTCTTTATATTATATTCTTATGTGGAAAGAGACCGCGGCGTTTAGAAGCGGGCTCACCTAAAACGGCAATTTAATTAAACTCATACGCCTAGCTAGCTCTAATCAATTTTTACAAGACGTTAGAAAGCTAAATCGCTTGGCAGCCTATTCGTTCTACCTACTTCATCATCGTCATCATGATCAACCGACTGCCGGCTCATTACAGAGCACGGGTCTCCTCTCAGACTGAGAAGAGTTTTGACCATAGTCTAGTGCGGATTGGCAGACTTCACATATTTTTGAGAACATTATGGGGAAATCTCAGGTGTTTTCCTTCACCTTTAAAGCAAGTGATATTTAATTTCTAACGCACATACTCCCGAAAAATTAGGGGTGTGTGCGGATCGAACGCCCTGACCTTCGATTAGAATGTGAACGTCTTAACCACTAGGCTAACTACTTAGCCACGATATTTTCGACAACTCCTTCCAGTAAGTAAATCAAAATTTCACTAGACTCAGATTTTTAAAAATGTATGTAAGTATCTACTTATCAACAAATGAAAATAAACCTTACAGTTTTGTGACATTAAAACGAAATTCAACCTAATGTTGGTAATTAGTTTTGTTCTTAGATTTATTATGTACCTAAGGTGAATTTTATACATATTATTTCATATACCTACTTACCCGTAAACACGATTTTTTTTTGAACTAGTTTTATTTATAGAAAAGTTATTGTGGTGTGAAAAAATATACCGAGTAGTTAAAAGACTAATAAAATGACGATACTTTTTGTAAAACGAATGTTTAACATTTTCAAAATCAACTTTTAAATTAAACGAGGAACAGGAAATGTAGAAATATATTTATAAAAAAATATGAATAGGTACTCACCCATATAATGTGTATGTTTTTAAAACAAGCCCAGCCATTCATTACCTACCTATGGCCTTCATTAAAATCTTTCGAAAGCAGTGTTTTAAAAAATATTTCTTCAAAGTCGTCAAAGTTCTTCAAGAAATATCTTTTCATTTCGAAATACTTTTTTAATAGGTAGGTATTACATATCAAAAGTTGCGAAACCGGCATTGATTGATTCTGCACCCCTTTGGCTATCGCGGCCTTGGATTGCCTCTATTCCGTTTAGACCATAGTCCCTTCACTGCCGATGACGAAATCATCAATAATGTATTTTTTAACCAGCTAAACGACTGATACGGGCATCTAGTAAGAGTAACGCACATTACGGTTGACGATTTTCTTTTGACATTTTTATTTCTTTAAACCAGGCCCAAAAGAATACCCACCTAATGAAAAACTAGACTATCCTATATAAGTTTTTGCAGAAAAATTACATATTCTTTGGCTTCTTTTCCCAGCGTTTGATAGTTGGATTGTTAGAAAGTTAAACTAGACACCAAATATTTCATCATTATTATCTCACTCAACCCATTGCCAGCCCGCTACTTGAGCATAGATCTCCACTCAGAATGAAAAGGGTGCCATAGTCTACCACGCTGGCCAAGCGCAGTTTGCCAGCCTTCACAAACCGCCGAGAAAATTATGGACAATTCTCAGGCATGCAGGTTTCCTTACGATGTTTTCCTTTACCGTTAAAGCAAGTGATAAAAAATGAAAGGTGCGTGCCCCGGATCAAACCCTGGACTCCTGTCTAGCAGGCCGAACGTCTTAACTATTAACCACTACGCTATCGCGGCTTACTCATATCTCGGCCTGATAAATGATCAGCGGTTACATAGCCACTTCTATTCATCATACACTAATGTTTATGAGTAACTATGTAGGCGCACATGAGACAACTTTGGCTTAGAATTTGTGTGATAAATCGATGCAGGGCTATTCGATGACCGCGGCCAGTCTTTCAACCGCTTGTGCGTTCCGAGCCTAACGTAAGGTCACGACCTACAGCAATGAGGAATACTACGCAGAGAGATAATAATATCATAGACTACAATCATTTAAAAGTACCAGGCGTGAACACAGTCAAGCGTAAACTTATTATCAATAAAAAATAAATTAATTTATGCAGAACAACAGCAACGTAAGACCACTTAACCGGGAAGATGAGTCAAAAGGTGTTATGTTACCGCTCTATGAATTCATAGTTACTGCGTAGACCCGTGAAGCCAATTTAAAGGGTCATTTAGAGGGGTTATGATAAGACTCAGGGCCTTAGAGAAGTTTCATCTCCATACAAAGTAGTTTACCTTTGAATACTAACCGATCAAACCATGATCAAACTGAATGTAAATACGTTCGTGAAACAAATATTCTGTTGTTTGATCTGTTTGCCAGAATTCCTTAAAAATAATATGTAATCCACACGGGTTGAAAGGTTATGTACAAATCTTTAAGCCCTTGTAACTTTACAACTACACATTTTTACAGAAATCTTAGTCTTATTTTTATAAGAAACAGACGTTTCAGAGCGTGCTACATATCCCTCAGTGATATAGCTAACTCCCGGGAGATGTTAAAACGACAACTTAATTAGACCATTTCACTAAACAAATCTAGTGATATGATAGAATATGCCGTTTCGCTACGACATGTACATCAACATACATGCGTTAATTCTTGACTTAAAAGTTACACTATGGCCTCTGGGTCACTGAATATTGAAGCGTAACATTTCAATCTGTGAACGTTTTGCTAACAATTAACAAACGGAAATTCGCTCGGGGACGATGAATGCAAATTAATTGCTTGTCATTGAGCCGTGATAGTTTCATTCAAGCGTTCGTGAATTTAAATTCTATTATGCGTGTAAAAAGTTAAACGGTTGCAAGATTTTTTTGTTATAGGCTTTTGTTTAACTTGCCGTGTTAGTATGTGGGCAAAGTTTGCAACTGAATTTTAGACCACTTTCTAGCAACCGATTGAACCGAATTAAAAAAAAAAAACAATTAATTATGTAACTTCTATGACAATGTACCAGGTAGTCTTATAACAAAGGCTGGAGGTAGCATAGGCACTCCTCAAACTTCTTCGTGTTGTGGTTCGTTGGATTTGTCTTGCACATTCGTTTTAATACATGGTTTCACAATAATAAGCCTGTTACAATTTTTATTTTTGAGGATATCATATTTTGTCATCTAATTTGCTTAGGTATTATAATTCTGATAGGAACGTTAGCTTCTCCCAGTCATCGCCATATGAGTCCAATGAGTCGAAATCGAGTCGTATGTAGAAAAGCATGTACCTACAGAGAGATGAGTATGTACAGAGAGCCCACTGCATTATAATACCAATAAAAACTCAAGATTATGGGACTAATTCAAGAGTCACGATCTTCAGCAATGAGGATTGTAAAGCAAAGACTGAATCCTGCCATAAAAAATAGGATGGTGAATTTCGATTCTAATAAAATGTACCAACTTGTTTTTAAAGTTTTCAAGCAAACTCTTTCAGCCTTATGGGCGTAACAAACTCTCAATTTTAGATAACATTTTATTGAAAACCTAAATCGGCTGTTTTCTAATAGGTACACTTTATCCACCTTGACTTGTATAATAGTATCAAACAAATAAGAAAATCTTTTATCTTATGCAATCTTCAGATCTTTTGAATAACGTCGATTATTATAGAACTATAGAAAGCAGGTCAATGTTAACCAAAAATACGATAATATTGCCGGTGATTTGTGTGTAACCACTATGATTATCGTTGTCATTTTGTAAGATTTTCTAGGGCAAGCCCGCACTGCAAATTTTCATCGCGCGATTTTTTCCGCAAAATCCTGTGATTTAATATTATTATGGAAATCGTAAGATGCCGCACGCACTCGCGAAAAAAATACGCGCGAACAATTCCATGATGTTCTCAAAGGTGTGTGAAGTCTGCCAATCTGCACTTCAACTGCAGCGGACTGTGGTCTAAACCCTTTTCACTCTGAGAGGTGATGCGTGCTCAGTAGTGGATCGGCAATGGGTTGATATATTATGATGATGACGAGATATAGCTATCTACTATTATAATAATGTTTAGTTTACTTAAGGAAAGGACCACGCGTGCCATGGTAATGACTTGATGACCTTCAATGCAATGTTAACGAACCGCAACTAAACCTCGATTAAGTACCGGATATACCAAACGTACGGAAATGTCTATTTAATTGATTACAACTTCTGCTAGACCAGCATTTTCCCTTTGACCTAGTAAGTAATATAGAGAGACAAAACTGAAAAGATCTCTTCTACGTCGGTTACTCATTACGCAAGGTCTGACCCTTCAATCAATTAGCCTGTTTTCGTCCACAGCTGGACATAGGCCTTCCCGAGAGCGCGCCACCACCACAATCCTCCGCCTTCCTCATCCACCCACTTCCCGCTACCTTCGTACTCAGTCCAGCGGGTTAGAAGTCGTCCCACACTGCGCTTTCTGATACGCGGTCTCCACTCCAGAACACATCTGCTCCAGCGGCCACCAGTTCTGCGGCAGACGTGGCCTGCCCACTGCCACTTCAGCTGGCTAATTCGCTGAGCTATATCGGTCACTCTGGTTTTCCTACGGATTTCCTCGCGGATTTGGTCCCTCAGAGAGATACTCAACATAGCCCGCTCCATAGCACGCTGAGCGACTTTGATGTGACTTTTACATCTATAGGTACTAATAGATATTAGATACTAATATTATAAATGCGAAAGAGTGTTAGTATGTCTGTGTGCTAGTTTGTCCATGGTCCATCCGTTTAACCGATTGACTTTTAGTTCAGAGATAGCTTGCATCCCAGGAATGGACATAGGCTACTTTTTGTCCTGGAAAATCAAAGAGTTGGGAAAATCTGAATCTACGTGGACGAAGTCGCAGACATCATCTATTCTATAGGTATAGGGATAGTTTGTATCTCGGAGGCGGAAATAGGCTGCTTTTATCCTGGAAAATCAATTTTCTAGAAAACCTAACTTCTTGCTGACGTGTTCACTCACGGGTAACATTTCTAATAAAATCATGTTTTTAATTGGATATACCTACTTACTTAATGAATGTGTAATAGTACCAATTGTGGGTTCCCAGATTCAATTTCGACTTAATTAACTAGTTAACATACTTAGCGTAGGTAATTTCGACTATTTTATCCCCAGATGCTAGTGATAAAGTAGCGTGCAAAACTCGGGTCAATGCCCCACCTACGACGCTGCACTGACTTCGAGTCACCTATTTACGGAATGTTCGTTAACCTCTTGCGTCAGTCAAATATTTTATTTGCAATATATTGTGAACTTTTAAAAAATATAGCATTTTTCATTTTTTCGTATTTTTTATGGTATCTTATCACTTTATCAGTAATCACCAGTACTAGCACCTATCTTCGTTTTTGGTACCTTTCTGGTTTATATGGTTCACCCTGTTGCAGGCGCTCATACGCAATAGATTTTTCTTAAATCTTATCTTATGATCTTCCAATCGCAAGGTTTGCTCGCGGTTCGTTAACACTGCATTAAAGATCATTACCAAGGCGCGCATGTCCTTTACAAGATTGCCTCGCGCGCGCCAACTCGCTATGACATAACAAAAAGTGCCATTCTAAGGTTGGCCGCACGTCTGTTGTCTTTCTCTAAACTAAAGGTAAATGGGCACTGAAGTATGGAAGGAAGAAATTAACAGTGTGTATTCAAATACTCTAAATCTATAGTGACATAGGTCGCATTGTAGTAGGTCATGGGAATCACGAAAAAATTTAAACAATTTTAGTTAATGATTTAAAGACTCTAACTTTTGTGCACTCTATTAATTTAAATAATAGGCTCACGACTCACATCTAAAGTCTCGAAATTTGAAAGTTCTAAATTCAATTAGGTTGGTATATCCTTTTCTTATTACATTGATAAGAAAGAGATGCGAATAACCTAAAATTTTGTTGCGTTCAGAATCAGTACCGTTGGTTACTAATACTTAAGCGTCTAACCACTTGAGAAATTAATCTCACACTTTTCTTCTCTTTGACGTCTGTGCAGACAATGAATCTATTAGTATAGTTCCTTAGCAACATTTCTGCAAACGTAATTGCAGAATAATAAAAAAATCCGGGCGAAAAATCTGTGCAAAATTCCAGCTTAAAAGGTTTAAGGGTTCGGGCTTGGCGTTGATGAGTCAATCAGTGATTGAGTCAGGACTTTTCTTTTTATAAAGTGAGACAAGCTTCGCGACTTCATCCACTTGGATTTGGGTTTTTAAAAATCCCGTGGGACCTTTTTTATTTTCAAGGATAAAAGTAACTTGTATCACTCTCCAGCTTTTTAATTATACCCATGCAAAAATTATATTGATCCATGGCTCCGTTGCGACGTGATTGAAGGACAAACCAATAAAGCAACAAACAAACACTTACGCATTATTTTTTAATATGGATAGTGATATACATACTTCCGTTAGTCACCCGAGAGCCTTGGTGCAAGCTTCAGCGGCTGAAAAGTAACGATCACTGAGCAACTGTGCGTCCAGCCTAAAGCGTTCGATTGATTAGAACTGATTCGCCATTTATTGCATGACATGATATAGCAATTGCGCTTCCTGCAGTTTATAAACTGTAAATTGCGCTTAATTAGAAGAAGCTATTAATAGTGTCAATGAAGACTCCAGAAGGGTGTCACTCAGATATATTATGTTACGATGAGATGAGCTGGAGTAACAAAAACAACTTTTTTGAGGTTGAGGTGTAAATCACGTTGACGATGTAAATGGTAATGGTAAAGAACTAAGTTAACTAAGGTTTTTGGTAGAATATATGTACTTTCGTATGCATACACATTACACAGCCACAGTGTAGATCCAGACATGAGATATCCATGATGTGGTTAGTAATTAATTCCAGTACGTTAAAATTTGAGAATATAATTTTATAAAACATATTAAACAAAAACGGAGAGTACCTAATTTTGAAACAGTAGATTTGTGAATCGTCTTTTTAAAATAATGGAAAATTGTAAAGCAAAAGATAGGTAAATCAGATAGGTAGTTACGTAACACACATCTCCAAGCAATCTATTGGAGAAACATAAGTATACCTAATTATAAACCCGGATATGCTATGAAGATTTTGCAATGCTGCACTTTTTGCGCTCAGTTACTTTGTCATATTTTTAAATAATAGGTTTTTTCTTTGACATTTTTATTTCTTTTCTTTTCCTTTGACCTTTAATTACTTTTCACATACTTAGATCAAGTTTATTAATTACTGTAAATCCTTTCACTATTAATCGGTAGGTAAGTATTATGTTTTGTTCCGTGAATTGATCTTTTTGCAAGACACGTAAGATTTCTGTTAGTTACAGCTACAGTAATCAATACCTAGTCAGATCCAATTTAGAATCCGAAATGTATAATAGAGATCTAGAGTTACTGGCAAACGTACTTAAATTAAAATTACATAGTATGATGACAAGTTGTTCCAAGGCTCTTTTGTAAATAATATTTTAATGTATTTTATGTGTTTATAATATGGCAAGCAAGCCAAGCATTTATCTGCAGATGTGTGAATATTATCCAGTTTTGTATCAAATTAAACAGGGGCTTTGAATAGGAATTGTAAACCGCGTGGACAAGTCTTCCTAAAGAAGCAGCTAAATATTGGTACCTCGGACAGGGATAAAACCTATGGATTTGAATAGCTAAGCATACCTACTGCTAAACATAAGTTGAAAAGTTTCAAAAAGAAATTTAAAAACAGGAAAGAGCTATAACGAAAAATAACAACGGTCGGGTCAATTTAGTACCTAATGCATATGTCGCTGCAACATATTATATTCTTACCTCATAATATCCATATATTTTATTTAATAACTAGGTGTTTACAAGGAACCAAAATCTCAATTTGCTATAATCCGCTAAACCAAACAAATCTGTATGCACCATGCGATATGCATCGCCCACCCTCCCACTGATAAACATGCAGGAAAAGGCAGCCACCAAGCAAGCAATACGCACCACCACGCAGCACCTAACGTGGGGCGAAACGTGCGTCGAGTGGTGTTTGTACTTATATACTCGTATTACTTAGCTTCTTTGTGAATTCAAGGTAGATTTTTAACTTTACATATTTTTTGTTCCAGTAATCCCAAATCAAGGGTTGAGCAAAGAAAAGCACCAAGAGCCAATCGAAGACAATGAACAAGGGGACGTGGTATCGGCGATCATCGGTGACTACGGCCGGTGGCAGCTGCTGATGACCTTCCTCTTGTCACTGTTCTCTTTCCCGTGCACTTTTCACATATATTTACCTACATTTACGGTAAGACCTAATTATCACTCTCTTAGTACTTATTATACACAACAACAAAGCATATCAACGATCACGATTTTAAACAAAGTTGACTCAAGTCGGTACCTGGATAGATGAATGACTTTGGTGGTCCAAATTAAGCCTTATCGTTTCCTCCGTGTCTCGAAGAGCACGTTAAACCGTCGGTCCCAGTTATTACCACTAACATAATCTAATAATCGAAATCTCGTTCTCTTAGTGAGTTGTATGCGGAAGGATTAGGGATCCCACCGCATTATTTCCCAAAGATAGAACAGTTGGGCCATAGTCTACTAGGCTGGCTAAGCTGGCGCATTGGCAGACTTCACACACCTTTGAGAACATAATGGAATACTCTCAGACATGCAGGTTTTCTTATGATGTTTTCCTTCGCTGTTAAAGCAAATCAGTTGCTTAAAACGCACATACTTACGAGTAGCTCCGAAAAGTTAGAGTAACGTAGAGGATCGAACCCCGGATTCTTAGACTAGAAGGCCGAAATTTGAACCACTAGTCTATCACTGCTATGTATATCCCCTCAATGTATAGATATAGACCCTTGCCATGTAACTGACTGCTATTTTTCTTTTTTTTCAGGCAAAAATGACAAACTTTTGGTGTCGAAGACCCGATAATTTATCTAGTCTACCATTAGATGATTGGATTAATTACAGCCAACCAATAGATGCATGCTATGTTCGTTTGCTTCCCGCTGGAATAAGTGCGGAAAGTATCATTAACAACACGGCTCCTATCTTAGACTCCTTCCAGAAGTGTACAGAATGGGATTATGATCGGTCCGAAGTCGGTGACACCATAATTTCGGAATGGAATCTCGTGTGTGACCAAGCCAATCTCACTGTATTGGGCGAAGTACTGTTTCTAGTTGGTGTTGGCGTTGGTGGAGTTATTGGTGGTTGGATATCGGACAAGTAAGATCAATTTATTACTTTAATTAAAGTTTAAAAAAAAAAAAAAACCTCTAAACTTCCTGGGGCGGCGACTGAAACGGCATCATTACTGATCTCGCCAAATAAGTGATGATGTGCGCAATTTGGAATGAGTATAGCAGTTTATCCATACGTACTTCTATACGAAGGGTCCTGCCCTTCTATCAGGACCTTCGAGCATATCGAGAAGCTAAGTCGTGGAGATGGGTAATTACTAGCCACAACTGAAATCTATCAACAGACCGCACCCCAATCAATTTAGAAATAGTACCTAAATACACAAATTCACCCAGTCGGAAATCTAACCGTTGGCCTCCCTACAAGAATTAAAAAAAGACAAAAATAAAAATGTAATACTTAATGAAAGTACGCGAATATAACAGGTACTCGTGAACGGAAATTCAGACTATTCGTTTATGTCTTTTAAAAAAAATGGATGATATTAGTTTCCGTAGGTAAAAACTAGAAATAGGGATCAAAGTTTTTAATTTTTAAACATTTTATTAAAATATGATATCCTTTACGATAGTTAGGAAGTGATATGATAACAAGCTTCTTGTTTTATTCAAGGAAATTCTTAAAGTTACTTATTTCACAAGAAACTCAAAGACGACGAGTAATCAAATATATACCTGCACACAATATAATTACGTACAATCAACAAGTTATTATTATACCAAAGAAAAACCACGAGCGTAGATACAAATAAATCTAACACTCAGGTCTCAGACAAGTTTTTACTTACTAGTAGCGACCATCCACAGCTTCACTCGGCCAAAATATGAATCCTCTTCATTCCCTGTTCCGTGGGAATTTCAAAAAGTCCAGCCTTACACCTTGATTATTAAGGGAACCTTTGCAAAATTTCGGCTTTTTAGGTCCTGGTGACTTTTAAAAGACTTTTCTTTTCATCCAGTCATCAACCCATTGATCAACCCATTGCCGACCCACTACTGAGAACGGGAAGGAGGGCCATAGTCGGCCATGCTGGTTGAATGTGGATTGGTAGACTTTACACACCTTTGAGAACATGGAGAACTCTCAGGCATGTAGATTTCCTCACGATGTTTTCCTTCACCTTTAAAGTAGGTGATATTTATTTGCTTAAAACGCACATAACTGAAAAGTGCGTGCCCGGAATCGAACCCCCGACTTCCGATTAAGAGCCGGACGTTCTAACCTCTAGGCTATCGCAGCTTTTTTTCCATAAAGTATCGATGATAAAATAATCCTATATTATTGTATTGTTACAGATTTGGCCGTAAAAGAATACTCATGGGCATGATGATCGCTCAAAGCGCACTGGCCATCTTGTCCCTCCTGGTACGAACTTACGTGCAATATATTGTAGTGAGACTCTTCATGGGCCTAGTGTCGGTGTCTGTGGTGTACGCCGCTTTCGTCCTCTCCGTGGAGCTGGTTGGGGGGCCTTGGGTGACAATTGCAGGAGTTTGCAATTTCTTCCCTCTGCCTCTGGCTTATGTGATTGTATCGTTGCTCTCAATGGTCATGCCAAATTGGAGGGATGTACAACTCTCATTATCAGTACCAGGGTGTTTCCTGATTGTGTTATGGTAAATTTACAATTTAACTATGCTAATATATTTTATTTAATAGTGAGTTGTAATGCCTCTTTCAATTTTGACTCGTGTGTCATGTACTATGATGGTACGACGTATTATGGAATACTTAACAGTACCTACTCCTACAATTACAGTTCCTACTTAATAGTAACTTTCACGCATATACAAACACACAAATAAACAAACAAACAACTGTACTAAGTTTCAACTCAATCTGATGAACGATACACGAACTTATAGGTAAAGAATAGTTAGAAAATCATTATATTTTTTCATAAATATTGCTAGTACATATCTATTAGTAAGATTGCCAATAGTTTTTTCCCTGCTGCTTTAAATATTGATATAACATTTGACTCTGTAACCATTTCAGGTTTGTTTTGCCAGAATCTCCAAGATGGTTATTGAGTGTTGGAAGAACACAGGAAGCCAAAGTTATACTAGAAAAGGCAGCAAAGTTTAACAACAAGGGAAACGCAGTTGATTTGGATAAAATGTTAACACTATACAAACCAGAGGCCAGAAAAGAAGAACCTAATGTTCTAATGCTGTTCAAAGGATGTCTGATGAAGAGAACATTTTGTTTGTTTATGGCTTGGTTTTCAATGACCATTGCTTATTACGGCCTCGTCTTGAATATTGGAAAATTCAATATAGGCAATTTGCACATGACGTCGATCATACTCGCTTTAGTAGAAGTACCGGCGATAGCTTTAAGCATTCCTATATTATTTAAAGCTGGTAGACGCCTGCCTATATTCGCTTCAATGATTTTATGTGGAGTCGCTTGTATAGCAAGCGAGCTCTTATCAATATCATTCAACGATGAGTGGGTTATGATAGCATGTCTTATGGTGGGAAAGTTTGCGATTGCTACGACGAATATGATGCTACCGATATTTACTGCGGAGTTATATCCAACCATAATAAGAAACCTTGGTGTTGGTGCCAGCCAGATTGCATCAGGATTTGCGCTAATATGCATACCATATTTATGGGAATTGGTAAGTCTTACTCTGAATGAAATAGATTATTCGAAAACATTTTCTCAGGGATTTTTTAAAGAATTTTTGCATGAGACAAAGTATTACATTTCTAAATTGCTTTACAGTAATATTAGGCGCGATATTTATCATTGAAGTTTTAAACTATAATAATACCTATGATGTGCGTAAAGTAAAAATAATAATTTTTTTCAATCTTTTACAGGCCAAATTAAATCTTCACTTACCAATGGCGACGATAGCTGCCTTAAGTGCTGCAGGAGGCACTATAGTTCTTTTATTACCTGACACTGTTGTTTCTTCGAAAGAGAACACAAGGTAATAATAAAGCTAATAACTCATATTAATGTACACAAATTCCAACCTGAGGAATGAGAATTTAGTTAATATTATTTAAATAAATCGGTACATTGAACAATAGACGCTGTTAAAATAAGTCACGTAAATGTAAAAAACTTTTTTGAAGTCAAAGCATTTTATTATGTAGGTCCTTAAAGAGGATGAAATGTACTCATCAAAATATCATGTAGGATTTAGCACTAGGTAACCTACCATCAGAGAGTTCCAATATCCACCTTCAATCTCCGTCATCAGAGAAGCTCAAAAGTACCATAATCATCTTGTGTCATCCAAACTACACACGACTGCAAAATTATAACTCAATCAGACAATAATATTGCAAGTAACCAAAAAATCCACAACTAATTTCAATGGAATGGCAACATACGATCAAGTCAAAGTAATAAAGAAAGAGTACAAGTAATAAGTAGTTAAGTACCTAATTAAAATAGCAAAAAGCCGATATAGGTTTAGGTATGTGTGATAAAACAACCCAATGTTCAACTTTTCCGTTTGTGAACACTTGCAGGTCGTTCAATAAAGAAATATCCGATTAATTTACAGGAAGTCTGCGAACTCCCCCTGTAATGGAACATTTACGATTACCGACGACAGAAGTCACTAGCTGGACGTGGCTGTACGTGATTTAAGCCTGATATGTACACCACAACGGCAATGTAAGCCGCAGGGCAGGACGAACGCAGGACGTTATCGTCAACGGACTTATACGCACCTTTTAAGACCCGGTATCCAGCAGAGTGGAGATGGGTGGAGATGTGTTTAGCAGACCAATCAGATTAATAGGATTCCGTACCAAAAAGGTGCCAACGCGAACGTGACATACTCTATTACAGCTTGCCTGAGCTGAAATGACGCGCCCCACTAAATAATTTTGTTGATTTGGATGTAAATTGTGCTAGTGGGGCGCGTCATTTCAAATAATTAGATAAGCTGTACCTCCGTCCGTCTTTCTGTCAGCGGGATGAATCTCATGAACTCTCTCTCTCTCTCTCTCTCTCTCTCTCTCTCTCTCTCTCTCTCTAGGTAGAGAGTTGAAACCACGGAATGTGTATTTCTATTGCCGCTACAACAACAAATAATAAAAATTTCAAAATTAAAGAACCCTAAAAAATTAAAAATCATAAAAAATGAAAATTTATCCCTATATGATGTGATAATTTTTTCACTTCATCTAACAGTAATCTGATTGGTCCACTAAAAATATGTCAGTGGAAAAGCGTGCCATTAGATATTATGTAGCACGCGTGATTTTTTAGCACTGTGAACAGGCTAAAAAATCACGGGCTAAGATATTGTAGATTGGTCTTTGACTTTGCTTAAATTTAAGAGGTGTTAAAACGAGACAGTGTCCCCTATCCCTGGCATAAATTCTGTCTCCTGTTATATTGAAACAAATGAGATGAGCCGCGTGTACACGTTTCCATGGCGTCGTTGACTTCACGCGCTCTCATTTTATTTCAGCTCTCGGAATGCCAGTTAGATTATTATTAGTATCTAGGTATTAACTAATAAACAAGTGATAGTAAGATATCTAAGATAATTATTGTAAAAATACAAAATACAATAAGCTAAATAGTAAGTAAATCAAAAACAAATAGTTTAAGTTTAATGGTTGTTTAGATGGATATCTTATTTTAAAGTATTTTTTAATAGTCAAAATTGAATCTATTCCTGGTTTGAAATATCCTAAAAATCCCTTTCTGACGGAAAAACCAGCAAGATACCTACTTGTCAAATAAATATACCGAAATTTAAAAAATAAGTTTAAATTCAAAAATAAATGATCAATTTTCCTTCATTAAATAATTGATCCTTACGTTATTACTTAAACTAAAATTGAGGAAATTAACGTTAATTCATAAGCACGTAGTTACTAGGATTGAATTAACGATTAAAAATTTCGAATTAACGTAAAATTAGGAATGCAAGAATCACAAAAATCTCAAGTTTAACAAATTCTAAATATTTAGGTAGCTAAGATAAAATGATTAAGTATAATGTAAGTATTTATGCATTAACTAAGACTATTGTAAGCAGTGAAAATGATAGTTGTAAATATTTATAAGTACCTAGTGTTCTAATTTTGATAAAGTAAGTGTCTAATACGTTAGATAATTTTGTAAATCTCAGGTTGTATATATGTATATTGTATATAGAATTATCTAAAATATAGTCATAATTTCGTCGCGTACCTAAGTAGATAGTAATCGTAGTTTTGGTAATCGTTGAGAACCTTATCTTGTCCTTAATCTTTATTCATATCCATTTAATAAAGTATCACTCGTTTCATACAATCGTAGTTCCAATTTCATTTGAATATTAAGCAACCAAAGTCCATGAAATTTTGCAGACATACTCTAGAAACTAATATCTATGTCTGTGGTTTTCCAGATTTCTGCTAAAATATTCGGTTTCAAAGTTACGCGGTCTTAAAAATTTTCATACAAATCTTTGAGCCCCTGTAATTTTAAAACTACATATTTTTAGAAAAATCTAAAACACCACAGACACAGATATTAGTTTCTAGAATATGTCTGCAAAATTTCATGGACTTTGGTTGCTTAGTATTCAAATGAAATTGGAACTACGATTGTATGAAACGAGAGACGGAGAGAGCCCTGTTAATGATATTTTACTATTCACAATCGAGAATTTTGGCTTTTGTACTTATGCCGAATATAATATTTTATTACAACATGGTTACGTGTTGACGTGTGACACAAGTATAGAGTCAAGAAGTGAGAGGCATCAACATTATTTATAAGTACCTTTAAAATAGTAACTATATCTATACCTACCTTTAGTATCTATTTAATGTGAATATCTATTTTCTTACACACGGTTATTCGGAAAAAAGGGTTAACTCAAAAGCAGGCACTTTTAGGGTTCAAACGTTAAACTGTGAAAAAGAGTCAACTGTTCAGTAAAATTGTTTTTTTTTTCTTCTATTAATTATGAAATACTAACATTTAATAATTATTATACATATTTAACATAATTTAAATAAAATGCTTACGTCATCTGATGATGCACTAACAAAAAAATGAAAAAAACCACGATAACAATAAATTATTTTTTACTTTTTAGTGTTTGTGGTTAAAGTCGTTTTTTTATTTTTTTTTATTTTACATTTTTTTAGTGGTCCCACTGTATTAACACATTATGTTATGCCTAGTTAAAAGACTACTGTTTACTAAGCTATTATACTGATCGCGAGCAATTTACTTTTATCCATTGAGGAGTTCTATTCTCCATCTCCGAAGATATTTATCAGATCTTCACCAAATTTATATGGGACCAGCCGGGCGATTCAGAACACTCGATTTGGTAAGTTACCGTTCGATAAGACGTACTCTTCATTGAAAAATACGTCTTATCGAACGATAACTTGCCGAATCGAGTGTTCTGAATCGCCCGGCAGGTACAACACAATTGGTGTTTGAAAAACAGCAATTGTGTTGTATTAAAGAAATGCAATAAAACCCTTTTGCCTAAAAAATAATGTTAACAATTTTATTCTCAGAGAGATTTCTTTTAATAATTTACCTAGAAATATTATTCATAAGGGTAGGTAACTATTGTGATACTTTAAGCAAACTTGTTGAAATTGTTGATTATGTATTAATTTAAGATGTACTAACCTACCATTGTAGATAATCGAGTAAATACTTTTTGAAATAATTGATTTGAAAACTTTTATTTAATTACCCACCAAAAAATAGAGTAATGACTGAAGTACCTAATCAATATTCAACTTATTGAGGGCATTAATAAAAATATACGCAATGCTTGGATACATGGCTTATACTTTAGTGTTATGGCCCAGGTCCAAGATCCCACTACCACCAGACGTTCCTTAGTTTCTTCACTAACACTAACTATACTCTATCCTACACATTTTATTTTTCAGAAAATTAGTAAGGTCTGGCGACAGTGGAATCTTGCTCTATTACATTTAGCATGTCCATATGCGGGTGCCACCTATAAGCAGTGTAAAAATTAGTAGGTGCCACCTAGTCGGGGGGCCTGGGGTTTTATCCCAGGCACGTACGTCTAACTTTTTGGAGTTATATGCGTTTTGAGTAATCAAATATCACTTGCTTGTAAGGTGGAGTAAAGCATCGTGAGGAAAACCTGCATACCTGAGGGTTCTCCATAATATTCTCAAAGGTATGTGAAGTCTGCCAATGCACTTGGCCAGCTTGGTAAACTATGGCCAAACCCGTTCTCATTCAAAGAAGAGACCCGTTCTCAGTAGTGAGCCGGCGATGGGTTGATTATGATGATGAAGGGCCTTATTGTCAGGGTTCTTGTATATACTATCGCGGCAAGGTCGACTAATAGGTAGGTTTAATAGAACCGAATAGGTACAACTTTATATAGGATCAACCCACTTACAGTTTCTAGAATACCAGTTCTCTTTAACATCAATTCCAACTGTAGATATAACTTAGATTCCTTATTTTGCTAATACGAAGTTTTAATTATTAATATTACAATTGTAACAAAAATTACTAACACCTTCGTCCTTCACTATTATGAAAGCAGATCGTAAAATATAAACGTGCCTACATATTTTATTTTCAGCACATAAACTTACCAAATTACTCATCCATCCTTATATCGTAAAACTGTGCAAATATTATTAAAACGAAAGTGTGTGTCTGTCTGCTATATTTTCACGTCCCATCTGTTAAACCGATTTTGATGTTTGGTACAGAGTTAGCTTACATCCTGGGGACAGACATAGGCTAAGTACCTACTTTTTATTCTGGAAAAATTCCTACAGGATTTTTAAAAACCTAAGCCAGGTGGACGAAGTTCTGAATATCATCTAATTGGTACCTAGATAGCTTATTAGAAATGGATAGCTACTTTTTATCTCGGAAAATCGGATCCCACGGAAATTTTTAAAACCTATAGGTACCCAGGCGGCTGACGACGTGGACATCATGTAACTTTTAACAAACTTTCAATGATTATTATACTGATCGCGATGGATTTGCTGTTACTCATTGAGGAGTTCCATCCTCTATTTCCGAAATTATTCATCAAATCGTCACCAAACTTACATGGTACCAACCTGACAGTACAAACTTTGTAAAAAAATGAATTGTGAAAATCGGTTCTTTGACGGAGTTATGGAGTAAAATCGATAAAAAATTAGATCCCGTATCCCAAAGAATCCCTAATTTTTCGGGATAGAACTACCCTTTATGTTAACCCGGAGTTTCAGCTATCACTGTACCAAACATTTAAATCCGTTCAGTAGTTCTCGCGTGATGCGACAGACAAAAATTCAAAAAAAATGTTTTGGGGTCTACACCTATCGATAATAATATTTCCTCCCATTAAAATTTTCAAAATATATTCAATATACAGAAATCGTCCTGTTACAGTTTTTTAAAAGTATAGATATTTTAAGAAATCAAACTATAGGTAAGTATAGGACTTATCTTTTAAAATAGGTAAGTAGTACTTTATATAACCTTCGGAACTGATAATAAGTAATCGATTATAATTATTCTTAACAATTGATGCAATTAAGTACGATTAAGTACCTGTAAACTACTATTATTTATTAGGTAGGTACCATTGGTACCTATATAGGACACTGCGTCAGGCAGTAGGTATTTGTGCTATGTTAGGTTAGGTCTGGTAAAGTAGTTATAAACAACATGACATAGGTACCTATGTCTTCTAGTCATTATTAAGTATAATAAATAACTATGTATTAACAAGAAATAACTGGCGTGAGAGTTCTCCGTAATGTTCTCAAAGGTGGGTGAAGTTTGCCAACCCGCACTGAGCCAGCGTGACAGACTTAAGCCCTTATAAAAGGAGACCCGTGCTCAGTATTGGGCCAGCGATGGGTTGATCCTGATGATAACGAACTGACGTTAAGAAACTTTTGACTAAGCAATTTGTTTATGAAAATTGTTATTGGCCTGGAATCCTGAATTACTAGTGGTAATTATACTTTCACAAACGTTAACTTAAAGGTATCTAGTTACCTACTCTACCATATAATTTCTTCCAAGTAAATTGTAGAACTAGCAATGTTCCCGCTTTCCATGCTAAGCTTTGATAAATAAAAGGAATGATAATAGCAACGAATGCTGAAAAAGGAGAGTAGAGTGAGTGCATGGAGGAGGCAACATTTTTCTCTTCAGGGATAGATTTGCGTTCGTTGATATTGACAAACATAATATACTTATACTAAGGGAGAAATCTATATAGAGTTTATCGAATTTGCTAAGATTTAAATCACCGTTGTATCGGGATAGCGTTATATCGCTGACAAAAATATGTGTCTGAGCAAAGTTAGAGTCTACTCTAACTTTCTTCTAGAGTTTATATAGGTCTCAGACTAAAAGTTGCCGATCCTAGGAGGAGAGCCAAGCGTCAAAGTTTCACGGATGGAAGAGTCCCGGATGGCCTTAAATTTTGACTTTTTATTTTTTTCTTATGCCTAATTCGAAACTATTGGCCCTGCAGAAAAATTATGCGTAGGTAAGTACTTTACTTTTTTTAAAGTTTACAAAATATTCCGCATTTTCGTTTCAACAAAAGTTTTCTTCAACCGTCCTCGAGTTATAATTTTTGAAAATCATCAATTTTCGCAAAAAATTGTTTCGGATCACATTTTTCGTCATGTTAACTTTGCCAAGAATACTGATTGCATTTCGGCGCTGAACAGTCCAATTTTTTGACTTGGCGCCAAAAGATATATTGTAAAATTTTCAAGTACTTATTTGTAACTTATCAAGATAATCCATTTATGTGAATGTACTTTATAAACGTTGTGGCTGCAAGCAAGGCCGGTTGAACTGCTATCTACCTCAGAGCGCGGTGTTTTGTTTTATTCAGTCGAATGCAGCCATTTGTAGCAATCCGGTGCTACGCTGTGCCTTTACAACTAAAAAATGTATCGCGAGATGATTGGATCATGTTAGAAGCGAATTGACTTTACAAATATTTATTTCAAATTAATGGGCGATTCAGACGTTTTGTAAAATAACGTAACACGTTGCCAAACAAAACGAGAAATTACTTCAAGATGGGATTATTTAAAAGTAAGTAGCAGTAATAATAATAATTAATTAATAAACAATAGGTTTATTTATTTTAAAATGAGCATACATTTTAAAAATATAACATTACAATGACCTTTCCGGTGCATCAAAAACCTGATCAGGTTTATCCGTACACCGACGTTCCTTATATTCGCTCGTTATATAATGATACATACTGGGTACATATTATGTACACTACATTTAAAGACCTCTTAACACTAAAACTATCTCCAACTAAAAACTAACTAAGAACTATATCTAGATATAAAAGGTGGTATAGAAATGCCAGTATATTTGAATATAATGTGAACAGAGAAAGATGATCATCTTGTTCTAATAATAAAGGGTAGGTATTTTGTGATGATAGGAAGTAGGAACCAAGAAAATATAAAACTGTTAAACTTTCTAACCCTCTATCTAATAATTCATTCTATACCTATTATAAATGCGAAAATCTACGTAAGTCTGTTTCTTTGTTACCTTTTCAAGGCTTTAACCGTTGAACTGATCTTGACATTTGGCACGGAGATAGTTTATATCGCGGAGACGGGCATAAGACACATTTACAGAGATTATATCCTGAAAATCAAAAAGTTCTCACTAGATTTCGCGGGCATCAGCTAGTAAAAAATAGAAATAAAATTCGTTATTGTTTGTCTAGACTATAGATAAAATAATTATAAATACATCTACTGAATAAGAATTCAATACAGAAACCTGTTTTAACAAAGGCGGGCAAGGAAACCTTAAACTTAACCTAATGTAGTACATAAAAAAGAGGTTGTGTTCGCAAAATCTGTCTGAGTAATTAGACCTACTTAAATATATTTAAAACACTGCATGCTTTATTTGAAAATATAAATACGAAAATATTATTTTAAAACATCCAAGTATAGATAGGATGAACCAAGAATATAATATAAACGATTGATAGCTAATATTATGTGCATTGTGAATTGCATATGTACATACTTAAATTTTGTTTCGTAAGATGATATCATTGTCCTTTTTAGGTACGCATACACTGATACAGATATTGTAGGTCTCAAAATTAAAATAAACTATTGTAACTTTCATTACTTAGATAATATATTATTATCTTTCAAAAAGACCCAATAACCTATCTTAGCTATTTAAGGAATTTTATAGTACAATTATTATGTTTCATATAGTGTAGTACAGTATTTCGATATTCAGTGTTAACACGATGTTTAAAAGTCTAGAAATAATTTGAAGTCTTATTTACTTAACAAGTATAAATATATTTCTTTGCGAAAGAACCTCAGAAACCAGCGGATCCCAAGCAAACTCTAACATTATGTGATCCATGGGAAGTAATGACAACCCAGCAATGAGCAACAATCCAATAAAAAAAGGGGAAACATTCTCTTTGATACGGGGAAAATCTCAGTAAGTTCTAAGATTTCCTGGGTTTCCTGAGATCGATTTATATACGTACTCCTCTAAGAACGCACTGGTGCCAGTGGCTCCCTTGCGTCACACCCATTTTGTTCGCTTGGGGGATGGTCCCCCAACTTCATGCGAGTGTTAGGAGCGCGTAGCTTGTCCCAGAGCAAGGTGCCGTCTTCCCAGGATCGCGTAAAAGATGGAAAATCATCACTACATCTCCATCTAAAAGATTCGTATGAACCACTGATCTATAAAACAATTGAAAAATAAGATAAATTTGTAACTCGGATTACTATTATAACGACCTTAGAATAAAGATATAGAGCGCATCAGACATAAGTATTTTATGCTCTAACGCAGTTATACAAGTGTGACGAACTACAAACAGTCACATTCAACAAGTGTAAATTAAAAATTTATAACACCCCCGACAAGTGAAGGCTACAGTAACTAGAAAAGAGCTGATAACTTTCAAACGGCTGAACCGATTTTCTTGGATTATAGCTAAGAACACTCTCGATCAAGCCACCTTTCAAACAAAAAAAAGTAAATTAAAATCGGTTCATTCGTTTAGGCGCTACGATGCCACAGACAGATACACAGATACACAGACACACAGATACACAGATACACACGTCAAACTTATAACACCCCTCTTTTTGGGTCGGGGGTTAAAAAACAATATGATTGCTTGCAGTGTGTTTATACCTACAATTTTTTGTTTTTGATGCATCCTTGTACACTGAGACCGGTTTTCCAAAAGGTAGATCTTGTAAAATTAAAATCTACTCATGTAACTTAAAACCAATTTATTTGATTTAACACCTTAAAACCATTTCTAATTAGTAGTCTTGTAGGACTAGGTATACAATATACATATTATACCCTAAGAATTATTTTCGTGCATCTGAATAATTTTACGAGTGAATAATTCGTGAATCCTTTGTGTAGTCTATCGCCAGATTAGAGGTCACAGGCTCAACAACTTTAGTACCTAAAAATGTACAAGCAAAGTACTAAATAGGTAGGTAATTGTTGGCAAGGTATAGTTGGGTAAAGAATTAAATTACAATAGGAATAATATTATGTAGATATTTAGATAAGTACATTGTTAAAATTATAATTTACATATAAATATACAATATCAGTTAAAAACTTGACCAGATGAATAAGTATGATTAATTGCCAACTACCTCTCAGCAAAATCTGCTCACATCATTAGGTTTGGTAGATTAACTACAAACAGAAATGACGTGAGTAAAGAAAACTAATCCTTCAGCTGAACAAACTAAAACATTCGCAAAAATAATACTCACCAAAAATTATCATTTCAAAAATAGTAAGAGTAGGTATGCTATTTACGAACGCCATGATCGTTCTGATAGCCATCAACTTGCCATAGATACGTACCCTATCAATGTTCCAAAATGAACATATTATTAAGTATGATAATTAATTATTATTCCTGGCGCAATTGGTTTGGTAAAATTAATAGTACATAACGATAATATGAATTAATTGATAATAAATAATGTTTTGGAGAAGATAGTAAAAAATTAGATAGTTTAGGCAATCCTGCAGCCGCAAAGAACTCGATTGAAACCTGAACCTATTACGATAAACTCAGAACAGGAATTAATTTTCGCCAAATTCTTCGACCAAAGACGTCTTAAGCTATTTTAATCCAGTACTTATATTTTAAAATTAAACCATTGGATTGTATAATAGGTGCAAAAATTAATTTTTATATAAGGCAAAAACTTTATTCACGAATTATTATTTTGCGAGCAATCCGTACTTCTCAAGTAATATGTGCAAACAGCTGGCATAAAGAAGTCATTGACTTATCTATTCTTATTTTGATTCTTATAGACTACAGGCCCATGTTTAAAAATGGGTGGGTCATATGAACCACCAGGTGACGTATACAGGACGATATAAGAGCATAAAATAATAAGTTTCAGCACTATGCCGTCACTTGTAAGCTGTCCAACAGAGTGCTGGTGAGAATTGAAAAGTGCAGGTAGAGTGAGTACATTTTGGTCATATATTTTTGTACGGCATTTTTACCATCGATAGATCCATGAAAAATAATAAGAAAGCGCGCAGTGCCGTAAAAAAATGGTGCGCCACAAAGTCAGTAAATGTTTTGATTTTCTGACAATTTCCGGGGTAAATTTGGTCATTTAATTCTGTACGGCACTAGTTTCATACTGTTTCAATACAGCCTCTAATCCATTATTCCGCAACGCCGTACAAAAATCATGCGACAAGGGGAAAAAATTGAGGGTAGCAACCCCCTCTCTTTCCGTGGTCCGGGGGGTGATTTGAGAAAGTACGGCTTTGGTTCCAAAACATTATCTAGCACTCAAAAGTACTATTAAAAATAATGCCGTCAAAAAATTTGTGTTCATTTGAATGTGTATCAATAATTATCTTAATTTCATGGTATACTTAATTTTTAAAGCTGTAAAATCATTTGACTCTGTACGGCAACTTTTTTTTTAACATGATAGTGTAAAATACTATTGTTATATAGTATTGCCGTTCAAAAGAAACTGTTCTAAAAAAAATTATAGATAAATACAAAAACTGAAATTTTTCAAATTATTGCAAAAGTTTAAATATTCATAGATTAATAAAATATAGCAATTTTCTACGCTTTTCCCTTGTTTTAAATAGTATTAAGATAAATAAATTAGGAAAAAATTATGCCGTACATTTTAATGCAGACCATATCTTTTAGGCTGATGAAAATGACGCTACCATTTTAAGGGTAGTACTTTATGGCCATCTGATACTGTACGGCATTAACATATTTTTGAAGTGAACAATTGATAATATGATAAAATCACTATGCCGTCTAACTGAAGTGAACGGGTGTGTATATAATATCCACATCCCCTACAAACCTTTGGACCAACGAAAATGTACGGCAT